>NW_026728242.1:97550-122720 GCF_030684315.1 Stegostoma tigrinum
GAGTGAGGGAGAGAGAGGAGAGAGAGGGAGGAGAGGGAGGAGAGAGGGAGGGGAGAGAGAGAGGGAGGAGAGAGAGAGAGGAGCGAGGGAGAGAGGGGAGGGAGAGAGGGAGAGAGAGGGAGAGGGAGGGAGAGAGGGAGAGGGAGAGAGGGGAGAGAGGGAGAGGGTGAGAGAGGGAGGGAGGAGATAGGAGCAGCGACCCCCCCCCCTCGGAGAGAGGAGAAACCCCCTCCCCATTCTCTGTCTCCTGTGGCGGCCCCCCCTCGCTCTGAGGTGGTGCCCCCTCTGGTCCTGGACTCTCCCACACAAGGGGGGGTAACAGCCCCTCCCCATCTTCGCCCCCCCCCACCCATGAGTCTCCCCTCATTCCTCTAAACCCCAATGAGTACAGATCCGACCAACTCCCCTCCCCCCTCCCCGACTCGTCAGGCTGTTCACCCCCGCCCCGGGGTCAGCGAGCGAACCCCCCCCCCCCCCCGGCCCGGAATGAGCCCGTCTCTGCTTGGATACGCGGCCCCGGAACCGTACGCGGGGGGCCTCCCATCTGCTGCTGCGGCCTGGCTCGGGCCTCGCGTAGCAAAACCTCCCCTTTCCTGTGTAACTCCAATCCCGTTCGGAATAGAGGCCAGCGTTCCGGGTTCTACCGCGCACCCCCCCCCACCCCACCACCCCACCGGAACCCGGATACTGGGTTTTCTAAAGTTCGTTCGCGGGATGACGGGGCATCCCTGGCATTTATAGCCCATCCCTAACTGCCCCGGGGGGGGCCGTTTGGAGTTAATCACGTTGGCTGTGGGGTCTGGAGTCACATGTAGGCCCAGGACCAGGCTGTTTCCTTCCCTAAAGGACACTAGTGAACCGATGGGGTTTTCTTCCGTTGATGATGATGTTAATTTGGGATTTTTTAATGGGATTTAAATTCCTCCACCTCCCCTGGGCGGGGTTCGAACCCGGGGCTCCCCCAACACCCCAACTCCCTCCCCCCCAACCCCGGAACGTTTCCTGGATTAACAGCCCAGCGCTAAAACCACTCGGCCGTCGTTCGTAATCACTAAAACCCTTTGTCCCGTCTGGACTTCCGCAGTCTTTCTCCATTTAATCCCGACGCGGTCACGCCTCTCTCTTTCCCCTCAGCCTCGGAGGCTGCAGGGCACGGGGAGCAAAAAGTTACCCCGGCCTACGCGCCCCCCACAACGTCGCAGCTCCCAACGCCCCCCACCACCCCACTCCCCCCGCCCCCAACCCCACCCCCAACCCCACCCTGGAGGCCCATTCCCGAGCCTAACCCGCGACTTTCCCCACAGTGTTGGTTTTGGTAGCAGCGGGGGGAGTCGGGGGGGGTGGGGGGGAGCCTCGCAATCCCAGCGTCAGCCAGTGAAGAGTCCCGGGTAGCTACCCCAATGCGGCCGTGCCGAGAGCTGGCACGGGGCTGGGTCCGGGCGCTGAACGGCCCCCTTTCTCCCTGGGTGGGAGGGGGGCCCTGTTGCGGTGCGCCTGGAGTTTTTGTTGTAGAAATGCATTTCATTTTTCTCTCTCTCTCTCTCTCTCAATCCCGCACCCCCCACCCGCCGACCCCTCACCCTCTCCCCCCCCATGCCCCCTGACCCCTCACCCTCTCCCCCCCTGACCCCTCACCCTCTCCCCCCACCCCACCCTCTCCGTTGCAGGAGTACAACGTGGAGAACCCCTTATGGGACCCTGCACGTTACCATTCATGGCTCACCGAAAGGCAACCGCCCGGCCATCCTGACCTACCATGATGTTGGGCTCAACCGTATGTAACTTCCTCCCACCTCCCCCTGCCACGACCCAGCTTTGGAAGGGTTCACCCGGAAGATTGGGAGGGGGAGCCGGGTGGCGGCATTGCCCGGCCGTCCCCTGGGGGTCGGGGGGTTGTGGTTGGAAGGGGAGGACAGTGGTCCAAACTTTGTCGGAGGCCCGGGGAGGCCCCGGCCCGTGGTGTTGTGGTGGGGTTGGGGGTGGGGGGGCATGGTGAGACCCTGACGCTACCCGCTCCACCACTAAACCACCCCCCCCCCGCCGCCCCCGTGCAAGAGACGGGAGAACGGGGGCGACCCCCCCCCCCCCACCCCGCCCCCAGCCAACAAACCACAATCCCTTCGGCCCGTGCCGCCCCAGACTATCCGAAACGGATCGGCCCCTGTTTGCGGGGGGGTTTGGTCACCGCAGCCCCCCCCCCCCCCACACCCACCCTACCCGCCCCCTTTTAAATGCCCCCTGTACCATCCCCTCCCCCTACCACCCCTCGGGCACCGGGGTGAGTGGTGGTGGCGTGTGGGGGGCTGGTGGGAGAGGAGCGCGGTGTGAGTCCACTGGCGGTGTTAATTAGCCGAGAGGGGTCTGGGAGGCCGGGACGGTGGGGTTGGGGCGGGGGGAGGGGGGTGGGGTTGGGGTGGGTGGGGGGGGGGGGGGGGAAATGGCCGGTTAACTGTCCCCCCACCCTTGCCGCTCCAGATAAGACCTGCTTCAAGACCCTCTTCGAGTTCGAGGACATGCTGGAGATCACCAAGAATTTTGTGCTGTGCCACATCGATGCCCCTGGGCAGCAGGAAGGGGCTGCCCCTTTCATGGCTGGGTGAGTTCCCCCCCCCCCCCCACCGACGCCCCCCACCGCCCACCCCGCCGAGGGTGGGGTCCGGCTTCCCACGAGCGCCGAGGGACCCCCCGCGCCACGCCAGGCTGAGAGAATCTAACCCCCACCCCAGCACCCCCCACAACACCCAGCCCTCGGCGTTCAGAGGCATTTACCGTCGGTGAATCCCCCCCCCCCACCACTATCCTTGGGGGGTGGGTTCCCAATGACCGCCAACTGGACTTGGGCCTTCCCCGGGTGAGGAGGCTGGGAAACCTGCAGCCAGTCGCGTCCCACCACCCACCACCCCCCCCCCCCCCACCCCCCGACACGCCCTTCACCAACCCCCTGCCCCACCATCGACAGGAGGCAGGAAGGGGACGGACGCTCCCCACACTTGCCCCTGGAAGGGGGAAGCTCGGCACGGCCCAGTGAGAAAGCAGGGACAGTGGGGTTCGTACCAGGCCAAAGGCCTCAGTGAGGGCCTTGCCCTGGAGCTGAGGGCAGTGAGGTTAATGCTTCCCACGGGAATTCCCCACGGCTAACCCACCCTGACCCGCACATCCCTGTGCACTATGGGTAATTCCCCACGGCTAACCCACCCTAACCCGCACATCCCTGTGCACTATGGGTAATTTCCCACGGCTAACCCACCCTAACCCCCACATCCCTGTGCACTATGGGTAATTTCCCACGGCTAACCCACCCTAACCCCCACATCCCTGTGCACTATGGGTAATTCCCCACGGCTAACCCACCCTAACCCGCACATCCCTGTGCACTATGGGTAATTCCCCACGGCTAACCCACCCTGACCCGCACATCCCTGTGCACTATGGGTAATTCCCCGCGGCTAACCCACCCTGACCCGCACATCCCTGTGCACTATGGGTAATTCCCCACAGCTAACCCACCCTAACCCGCACATCCCTGTGCACTATGGGTAATTCCCCACGGCTAACCCACCCTAACCCGCACATCCCGGTGCACTATGGGTAATTCCCCACGGCTAACCCACCCTAACCCCCACATCCCGGTGCACTATGGGTAATTCCCCACGGCTAACCCACCCTAACCCGCACATCCCGGTGCACTATGGGTAATTCCCCACGGCTAACCCACCCTAACCCGCACATCCCTGTGCACTATGGGTAATTCCCCACGGCTAACCCACCCTAACCCCCACATCCCTGTGCACTATGGGTAATTCCCCACGGCTAACCCACCCTAACCCGCACATCCCTGTGCACTATGGGTAATTCCCCACGGCTAACCCACCCTAACCCGCACATCCCTGTGCACTATGGGTAATTCCCCACGGCTAACCCACCCTGACCCGCACATCCCTGTGCACTATGGGTAATTCCCCACGGCTAACCCACCCTGACCCCCACATCCCTGTGCACTATGGGTAATTCCCCACGGCTAACCCACCCTGACCCGCACATCCCTGTGCACTATGGGTAATTTCCCACGGCTAACCCACCCTGACCCGCACATCCCTGTGCACTATGGGTAATTTCCCACGGCTAACCCACCCTGACCCCCACATCCCTGTGCACTATGGGTAATTCCCCACGGCTAACCCACCCTAACCCGCACATCCCTGTGCACTATGGGTAATTTCCCACGGCTAACCCACCCTAACCCGCACATCCCTGTGCACTATGGGTAATTTCCCACGGCTAACCCACCCTAACCCCCACATCCCTGTGCACTATGGGTAATTCCCCACGGCTAACCCACCCTAACCCCCACATCCCTGTGCACTATGGGTAATTCCCCACGGCTAACCCACCCTAACCCGCACATCCCTGTGCACTATGGGTAATTCCCCACGGCTAACCCACCCTCATGACTTTGGACTGTGGGAGGAAACCCTCACAGACACATGGAGAATGTGCACCTCTCCACACTGACGGACGCCCG
This sequence comes from Stegostoma tigrinum, assembly GCF_030684315.1. Taxonomy (NCBI): domain Eukaryota; kingdom Metazoa; phylum Chordata; class Chondrichthyes; order Orectolobiformes; family Stegostomatidae; genus Stegostoma; species Stegostoma tigrinum. The sequence continues at coordinate 102,073 of NW_026728242.1, forward strand.
AGGGTTGGTTCGAACCCGAGTCCCCAGCGCCATGAGGCAGCCACGCTAACCCCTGTGCTGCCCCAAAATTTTACCAGGATGTTTGGCCTCATTTGTCCAATAACAAGGCCTGAGTGCTGAATGTGTTGGATCTCATTTAATCCTGTCCCTGGGGACCTGAAAAGATCTAACCCCGTGCTGTCCCTGGGAGTGTTTGATGTGGGGACAGTGTAGCGGGAGCTTTACTCTGTATCTAACCCCGTGCTGTCCCTGTCCCTGGGAGCGTTCGACAGGCAGGGATTGTCTGAAGAAGGGTCTAGGCCCGAATCGTCAGCCTTCCTGCTCGTCTGATGCCCCTTGGCGTGCTGCGTTCATCCAGCTCCGCACCGTGTTCCCTCAGGGACTGTGAAAGGGTGAAGTGTTGGCCCTGACTCTCGCCGTTGTCTGCCCGTTCCCCAGGTACCAGTACCCCTCGATGGAACAACTCTGCGAGATGTTGCCCTGTGTCCTGCAGTATTTTAAGTAAGTGCAGATGCGGAAGGAATACCCCGTTTTCCGAGGGGGACCTCGACTCGGAGCTCAGCGAAAGGGCAATGTTACATTTCTGGCCGTGCACATTGTTTCTCACCCTGTCTGGGCGTTCAACTGGTGACCCTCTGACAGTGCCCTCTCCCTCAGCACTGACCCTCCGACAGCGCCCGCTCCCTCAGCACTGACCCTCTGACAGTGCCCGCTCCCTCAGCGCTGACCCTCCGACAGTGCCTGCTCCCTCAGCACTGACCCTCTGACAGTGCCCGCTCCCTCAGCGCTGACCCTCCGACAGTGCCCGCTCCCTCAGCACTGACCCTCCGACAGTGCCCTCTCCCTCAGCACTGACCCTCTGACAGTGCCCGCTCCCTCAGCGCTGACCCTCCGACAGTGCCCGCTCCCTCAGCACTGACCCTCTGACAGCTCCCTCTCCCTCAGCACTGACCCTCTGACAGCGCCCTCTCCCTCAGCACTGACCCTCTGACAGCTCCCTCTCCCTCAGCACTGACCCTCTGACAGCGCCCTCTCCCTCAGCACTGACCCTCTGACAGCTCCCTCTCCCTCAGCACTGACCCTCTGACAGCGCCCTCTCCCTCAGCACTGACCCTCTGACAGTGCCCGCTCCCTCAGCGCTGACCCTCCGACAGTGCCCGCTCCCTCAGCACTGACCCTCCGACAGTGCCCGTTCCCTCAGCACTGACCCTCTGACAGTGCCCGCTCCCTCAGCACTGACCCTCCGACAGTGCCCGCTCCCTCAGCACTGACCCTCTGACAGTGCCCGCTCCCTCAGCACTGACCCTCTGACAGTGCCCGCTCCCTCAGCACTGACCCTCCGACAGTGCCCACTCCCTCAGCACTGACCCTCTGACAGTTTTGCTCATGAATCCAGTTTTCTCTTTCATTCTCTGCCTCTGTCTTCACACTTCACACGGTCTATCTGTGTTTATCTCCATTGCTCCCTTCTCTTGGAATCGCTGTTTCTCAGTCTCTCCTTAGCTTTCCCTCTCTCTGTTGTGCCTCGTAATGCTCTCTCTCTCTCTCTCACTGACCCTTCCTTCTCTCCGTCCCTGCCATGATTTGTCTCCTGCTCGAACTACCTGGTTCCTCATGGAATGTCTCCAGAAGCGTTTCTCTCCCTCGCTCTGCCGCTGGGCCCAGCTGTCCTGCCATTCCAAGCTCAATGGGCGGTGGCCCCAGGCGCTGGAAAACACCCTCCTGCCCAGTCACGGCCCGTGTCTCCCACCGCCGTTCCGAGCTGCTCCCCGCAATCCTTTGACCTCACTCTGTTTCACACGCTGTCTCTCCTTTTTGGCCTGCAGCTTCCGGAGCATCATTGGAGTCGGAGCTGGGGCCGGGGCGTACATCCTCGCCAGATTTGCGGTACGTTTTCAAACGCAGGGAGGGTCCGAATGTACATGTCACATTCTCAGGTGGCCATGGGAGGGATTGCAGCAGATCTCCAGCACCCAGACCTCCCTCGGGACCCTCCCCGTCCCCGTTTAATATTTTATATCCCCCGCCGGGACCCTCCCCGTCCCCGTTTAATATTTTATAACCCCCGCCGGGACCCTCCCCGTCCCCCTCCGTCCCTGTTTAATATTTTATATCCCCTGTCGGGACTCTCCCCGTCCCCCTCCGTCCCCGTTTAATATTTTATATCCCCTGTCGGGACTCTCCCCGTCCCCGTTTAATATTTTATATCCCCCGCCGGGAACCTCCCCATCCCCCTCTGTCCCCGTTTAATATTTTATATCCCCCGCCGGGACCCTCCCCGTCCCCCTCCGTCCCCGTTTAATATTTTATATCCTCCATCGGGACCCTCCCCGTCCCCCTCCGTCCCCGTTTAATATTTTATATCCCCTGTCGGGACTCTCCCCGTCCCCGTTTAATATTTTATATTCCCCATCGGGACCCTCCCCGTCCCCCTCCGTCCCCGTTTAATATTTTATATCCCCCGCCGGGACCCTCCCCGTCCCCGTTTAATATTTTATATCCCCCGCCGGGACCCTCCCCGTCCCCCTCCGTCCCCGTTTAATATTTTATATCCCCCGCCGGGACCCTCCCCGTCCCCCTCCGTCCCCGTTTAATATTTTATATCCCCCGCCGGGACCCTCCCCGTCCCCCTCCGTCCCCGTTTAATATTTTATATCCCCCGCCGGGACCCTCCCCGTCCCCCTCCGTCCCCGTTTAATATTTTATATCCCCCGCCGGGACCCTCCCCGTCCCCGTTTAATATTTTATATCCCCCCGCCGGGACCCTCCCCGTCCCCCTCCGTCCCTGTTTAATATTTTATATCCCCCGTCGGGACCCTCCCCGTCCCCGTCCCCGGTTAATATTTTCTGTGCTCGCTCGGAGCGATCAGACCTTCTGCAGTTGATTGACTGAATCAAAATGGTCTTTATCCATTCCCTAGAAATATTCCCCTGACCTGGTTGAAGGTCTGGTCCTCCTCAACATTGATCCCAACGCCAAAGGCTGGATGGATTGGGCCGCTTCCAAGGTAACACCTGGTTTGCCAGTGGCGGTGGCGGGGGGGGGGGGGGCAAAGAAAGATCACACCCAGGTTCGGGGGGGGAGGGGTTTACACACAGAATAACAGATACCCCCGGGGAGGGAGTTACAGACTGGAATCTGATCGAGGGGGTTCGGAGGGGTTTATATACAGAATAACAGATACCCCCCGGGGAGGGAGTTACAGACTGGAATCTGATCGAGGGGGTTCGGGGGGGGTTTATATACAGAATAACAGATACCCACCGGGGAGGGAGTTACAGACTGGAATCTGATCGAGGGGGTTCGGAGGGGTTTATATACAGAATAACAGATACCCCCCGGGAGGGAGTTACAGACTGGAATCTGATCGAGGGGGTTCGGGGGGGTTTATATACAGAATAACAGATACCCCCCGGGAGGGAGTTACAGACTGGAATCTGATCGAGGGGGTTCGGGGGGGGGGTTTATATACAGAATAACAGATACCCCCCGGGAGGGAGTTGCAGACTGGAATCTGATCGAGGGGGTTCGGGGGGGTTTATATACAGAATAACAGATACACCCCCCCGGGGAGGGAGTTACAGACTGGAATCTGATCGAGGGGGTTCGGTGGGGTTTATATACAGAATAACAGATACACCCCCGGGGAGGGGGTTACAGACTGGAATCTGATCGAGGGGGTTCGGGGGGTTTATATACAGAATAACAGATACCCCCCAGGAGGGAGTTACAGACTGGAATCTGATCGAGGGGGTTCGGGGGGGTTTATATACAGAATAACAGATACCCCCCGTGGAGGGAGTTACAGACTGGAATCTGATCGAGGGGGTTCGGGGGGTTTATATACAGAATAACAGATACCCCCCGGGGAGGGAGTTACAGACTGGAATCTGATCGAGGGGGTTCGGGGGGGTTTATATACAGAATAACAGATACCCCCCCGGGAGGGAGTTACAGACTGGAATCTGATCGAGGGGGTTCGGGGGGTTTATATACAAAATAACAGATACCCCCCGGGAGGGAGTTACAGACTGGAATCTGATCGAGGGGGTTCGGAGGGGTTTATATACAGAATAACAGATACCCCCCCGGGGAGGGAGTTACAGACTGGAATCTGATCGAGTTGGCTCACACTGGCTCTCTGTGTCTCTGTGTAGATCACCGGTTTGACCAGCTCGCTGAGCGATGTGATCCTTGCTCACCTGTTCAGCCACGTGAGTGTGTCCCTGCTGCTCACACCCTGTCCATGCCCCTCCTGATGTTATAAATCTCTATAAGGTCCCCCCCCCCCAAAGCCCCCGACGCTCCGGGGAAAACAGCCCCCGGCCTCTCCCTGTAGCTCAAACCCTCCGACATCCCTGTAAATCTTATCTGAACCCTTTCACACCATCCTCCCTACAGCAGGGAGACCAGGATTGGACACAGTATTCCCAAAGCGGACCTAACCCATATCCCTGTACAGCCCCAACACGACCCTCCCGACTCCCTGTACCTTCTCCTGTCCCCGGTGTGTGCTGCGAAATGTTCCGGAGTCTCTCTCTCTCTCTCCCCGACCCTCCTCTCGAGTCTGCAGCGAGCTGCATTGTGTTTCTGCCAGCTCCTTCCCCGGCCGCGAGCTGGTGGACTCACGTGAGCATAGCCCGCTTTGGGGGCCTCGCCATGTCCGTTCCGGGCCGCTCTGCCCGTCCGGCCTGCTAGCCCATCCCTGCCCCCGACTTTCCTGGAACAGGGTCACGAACAGGAACACACACACACACACGCGCGCCCGCCACGTCAGTGCCAGGAGATGGGCTTCTCAACAGCCATCACCCCCTCCCACAAACATCTGCTCCCTCCTCACCGCTCAGACACAGCCGCAGCAGTGTGTACCATCTCCGAGACGCCCTGCAGAGACTCACCGCGGCTCCTCGGGCAGCACCTTCCAAACCCCCCCACTGCCCCTCTCCCATCTAGAAGGACACGTTGGTGGCGGGGTGGGGGTGGGGGGGCGGTGAAGATACATGGGAACACCAGCCCCCTGCGAGCTCCCCCCCTCCAAGCCCACTCCCCCTCCCGTCTCGGAAATATACCGGCCGTTCCTTCAGTGTGCGGCTGGCTCCGATTCCCTTGGAATTCCCTTCCCCGAGGGGGGGGGGGGGGAGCGCTGTGGCTCTACCCTACAGCAACTGGGGGGACTGCAGCGCTTCAAGGGGGCGGCTCACCCCCCGCCCCAGCTTCTCAAGGTCGGTGGGTGGTTGGGGGGGGGCAAGGAAATAAACACTAGGCCCAGCCTGGCAATGCACGCACAGCCAGTGAGTGACTAGACAATAACTTCTCCCCATCTCGGTGGCACCCCCCCCACCCTCTCCCTTCGCTCCCCCAACTGTACCGCCCACCTCTGATTCCACGTTGTAGGAACACTGCATCCCCTCAACCCTACTTGCCAAAGGGTTTGCATGCCCCGTGCCAAAGGGTTTGCATGCCCCGTGCCAAAGGGTTTGCATGCCCCGTGCCAAAGGGTTTGTCGGGCCCCGTGCCAAAGCCTGTTCCCTGTGGAGTGTACGCCCACCGGCTGTCCGTGCCTCGTGGGATCTGCTGGCTCCCAGAGGCCCTGGGGCTCGCGCGGTGGTTCCCCTCGATCACCCTTTCTCCTTCCTCCAGGCGGAACTGTCCAGCAACTCGGAGCTGGTCCAGGCCTACCAGCGACACATCACCGAAGGCAATGCGCTCGGCAACATCGAGCTTTACTGGAACAGCTACAACAGGTAGGCCGGCCCACGCGGGGGTGGGGGGGGGGTGCGGGCGGGACAAGGGGGTTGGTGGAGAGAGCAACGGGGCCGTACAGTGTCCGGCTCCTTCCCAGCAACGGGCTCGGGGTCGGGGAGAGACAGGGTTGGGACGGGTTCGGATGAAGCGTCAATCCAAGATGGCCAAGGTGTTAGAATGGGAGCCGAATGAGATTGGAGCCTCCCGCTCCAGGGGCTTAATCGCGGTCGGGGGTGAGCGTGGATGTCGCCGGCCAGGCCCGGCCTTCGTTGACCTCCCATCCCATCCCTAGCTGCCCTTTGAGCAGAGGGGGGCTGCTCAGCCATGTTTCGGAGATGGGGGCATGCAGCTTAAGGGTCGGCCCCGCGGGCATGTGGAGCCTGGAGTCACGTGGCGAGGCCCAGGCCAGAGTGAAGATGACAGACTTCAGTACCCCTGAAGGGGGCATAAGGGAGCCATAGTTGAGGTGTCTTTCCCGCCCACCCAACCACCCCCTGACTCCACTGCTCAGGCACAGCCGCAGCAGTGTGTACCATCTACGAGATGCCCTGCAGAGACTCACCGAGGCTCCTCAGGCAGCACCTTCCAAACACCCCCACTGCCCCTCCACCCTCCAGACGGACAAAGATGGGGGGCAACAGATACTTGGGAACATCAGCCCCCTGCGAGATCCCCCCCACTCCAAGCCCCCTCCCCATCCCGACTCGGAAATATGCCGGCCGTTCTGTCAGCGCCGCTGGGCCCAAATCCCTAGGAATTCCCGCCCTGAGGGGGACACTGTGGGTCCACCCTACATAAGGAGGCAGTGATTCAAGATGGCAGCTCACCAACCCGCACCCCCCCCCCACCTTCTCAAGGTGGGGGAGTGGGGCGCGATGAAGGATGGGGTTGGGTGGGGGGGGGTGCGGCGGTGTGGTTTGGTGGAACTGAGAAGCGCCTCTCATTTTCTGGCTCTCTCGGGCCGGAGACCGTTTCGTGCTTTTCTGTCTGGGCTCTAACATGGCCACCCTCGTTTCTTGCCCCCCCCCACCCCCGCCAACAGTCGCCGCGACCTGGAGATAGAACGTGCCGGAGCGGGGACTCTCAAGTAAGTGGGCCTGGAGGTTTGGGGATTGCGGGGGGGGTGGGGGGGTGGGGGGGGGTCCCTGGATCCTGTCCCATCCGCACCAACCCCCCCCCACCCCGCCTCCCCAAATCCAGTCGGTATCCCTCCAGAAGAGGCGGGCGGGGGCGCTGTGCATGCTCTCCAACTGATACCCAGGCCGGCGCAAGGATGGCGACGTTCCTTAGCCCTCGAGGGGGTTCAGTGGCGGTGGGGGGTAGCTGATCATTGAGACCCCCCCCATGGGTTGTATTTGGGGGGTGGGGGGGGCGGGGGCGCACGCGCGCGGTGGTCAGGGTCAAATTTAGTCAGGGTTAACCTTCTCTCCTCTCAAGGAGGTGGGGGTGCTTGGAGAGCGTCGTGGGGGAGGGTAGGGAGGGGCATTGTGCCCCCTTCCCCCCCCCTCCGTCCTGTGGCCTGGGCAGGTTTGGACCCTCATGGTGTCTCCACTGATACCCTTTGCTGTGCTCAATTTACAGGTGCCCAGTGATGCTGGTGGTAGGGGATCATGCCCCTCATGAAGACGCAGTGGTACGTGACTCCCGTCTTCCCCTTTCTCTCCTCCGACACCCCTCCCCGGCCCCCCCACACCGCGCCCCCCTCACCCCCCAACTCAAGTCATGGTTTAGCTCAGCGGAGAGTTTCGGTGCAGTGGGATCTGGGTGACTGAGCGTGTGCACGAGTGACAGAAGGGCTCGGCGGTGGGTGGGGGGGGGGGGGGGCGCGAGCAGCGTAGCGTCTTTAACAGTGTGTCGCCAAAGGAAGGCAGTAGAAAAAAGCGGGGAACCGCGAGACCCCACATGCGCGCAACGTTGGCCATCCTTAACCGACGAAGGATACAGTCAGTGGAGTCGCTCGGGGCACGGGAGCGGACCCTTCGGCTCCCGCCAGGCCGTGCCGGCCCGAATCCCAGACTAAGCCAGCCTGGCGCCCGCCTGACCCTGGGCCCACGTCCCTCCAAACCTTTCCCCGTCCGTGTACTTATCCTAAATAACGTTGTCCCCGCACCCACCACGTCCTCTGGAAGCTCATCCCACACACGGAGCAAAATAAGTTGCCGTAATGAATTCTGTAAACTCTTTCTCCTCTCACCCTAAAAAAAATACCCCCAGTCTTCGCACCCTCTCCATGACCCTCATCATTCTATAAACCTCTATACGGTCACCCCCCGCCCCCCCAAGAGCCTCCGATGTTCCAGGGAAAAACGTCCCAGCCTCTACTTACGACTCAAGCCCTCCGTTCCCGGCAACATCCCGGTAAATCTCTCCCGAGCCTCTCCCCGGCTCGATCACATCACAGGGAGACCGGGACTGGGCACCGTTCTCCAGAAGAGGCCTCGCCGCCAACAACCCCCCCCCACCCGCCCCCGCCCCCCGCGACTCCCACGCTCAAGGATCTGAGCGACGGGATGCAGATCGGGGTGCGGGAGGCTCATTCCAGAGGGGGGGGGGGAGGGTTCAGTCTGTGCCGGTTCACGGCGACACCCTCCTGAGTTCCAGCGCAGCGGAGTCGGCGTTCCCGAGCGTGGGACAACCTGGGACGTGAGGCCGTGGTGGGGCCGAGTGGCCTCCCGCGCCCTCCACTCAGTCGCTTTGGCTGAGAGTGAGGTGGGGATCCTTCGGGAGAAGTGCCTGGGTGAACGAGGCGGTCTGATGGGAGAGGAGGCAAGGGGACTGATAAAACCAAGCGTCAGAGGCAGGGAAAGTTGCCGGGTGAAGGTCTGGTGCGACAGCCGAGGAAGGTCTGCATTTGTGTAGCGCACGCCTCCCCCCCCACGGGCACGGAGGGCTAAAGCACTTCACGGGTGTGAGACTCCCCGTCCCGGGGCAGGGTATCAGGACTCCTGAGGGGCAGAATGTCCACTGGAGTTCTTTTAAAGTCTTGTATTCCCAGTTGCACCCCCCCCCCCCCCACCTTGAACCCTGCCTCCATCCAGGGGCAAGCAGGGAGTATCCCCTCACCCTCCAGTCTGTGGGTTGATGGTGGGACAGGGCTTTGGGAAGGTGTTGGGGTGAGTTGGGTGGGGGGGGGGGGGAGGAGTCAGTGACTCGCTGGAGGATTCCCAGCCTCCGACCGCTCCCTGTAGCCCCCATGGGGCTGGTCTGTGTTCAGTCTCTGGTCAATGGGAAGCCCTGGGACGTTAATGGTGGTGGTGGGGGGGGGGTGGGAGATTCAGTGACGGTAACGCCACTGACGATCAGCCAGGAACGAACGTAGAGTTTGCTTGAGTTATGTCCTGAAAACAGAATTTTCCCAGCGTTCGGAGAGACGGACTAAAAAAAAACAGGGACTTTAACTGTGGAGGCGCAGGGAATCTGATTTTATTGTTGCTCGCTCAGGATTTTGAGGGATGGGGTGCACGGGCCGAGGGCACAGATGGGATACGTTCTCTGCGCTGGTGAGGGACCCCCTCCTGTTCACCTCGCTCTGTGGGTCAGGCACACAGAGACGTTCCGGCCGGGAATCATCAGCTCTCCGCTCCTATTTCAGGTGGAGTGCAATGCCAAACTCGACCCGACCCAGACCTCCTTCCTCAAGGTAAGGGACCTCCTTCCTGCATTTGCTCGCGGGCACAGGCTGTTAATAACCCCCACCCTCCCCGACCCCGATCGCTGCTGGCACATTCTGTCCATTGGGATTGTGTCTGATGGGAGTGAATGGGAAGGGAGTTTGGGTCCATTGGGATTGTGTCCGACGGGAGGGAACGGGAAGGGGGTTTGGGTCCATTGGGATTGTGTCCGACGGGAGGGAACGGGAAGGGGGTTTGGGTCCATTGGGGGCGGACAGGAAGGGGGTTCGGGTCCATTGGGATTGTGTCCGATGGGAGTGAACGGGAAGGGGGTTCGGGTCCATTGGGATTGTGTCCGATGGGAGTGGACGGGAAGTGGGTTTGGGTCCATTGGGATTGTGTCCGATGGGAAGGGGGTTCGGGTCCATTGGGATTGCGTGCGATGGGAGTGAACGGGAAGGGGGGGGTTGTGTCTCGATGGTCTGTTACATCTCTCTGTCTCTCTCCCCTCCCTCTCTCTCTCTCTCTCTCTCTCTCTCTGTGTGCCGACAGATGGCCGATGCGGGAGGGCAGCCTCAGATCTCTCAGGTAGGCTGGTCGTTCTGTGTTCAATTCCCGATCCGGAGACTCATTCCCAAGCAGCGACGACGACAGGATCCCAGGGAATGCAGGGATTAGGACGAGGATGAGGCCATTCAGCCCTCGATCCTTCTGTAAACATGGCGCCTCATCCAGCTGCCGCCTCTGGCTCCAATTTCCTGTCTGCACCCCCCCCCCCTGCGACCTGGGCTTGGTGGGGGGGGGGGGGTCAGCACCTTCTGGGAATTGGGGTCTCCCCACCACCCCCCCCCACCTCCCTCAGTAGCTCCCACTCCTGCTTGAGCCGAGGTAATCCCGCAGCCCCCTACCCGCCCACCCACCCCCTGGTGGTAGGAGCCAGGTACTGCCCCAGAGTGGGCTGTCCACGGGCAGCGGCGCCCCCTGGAGCTGGGGAGGACCCGCCGCGACTTCGCCTCTGACCTGAATTGGATCATCCTCTGCACCTCTCTCTCTCTCTCTCTCTCGACAGCCGGGAAAGCTGACCGAAGCCTTCAAATACTTCCTGCAGGGAATGGGATACAGTAAGTACGGAGAGCCGCTCGACGTGGGACTTTTGTCGGGACGGGGCGACGCGCGCGTGAGGCTGTGGAAGACCGTGTGTGTCCTGTGCGTGGGCTGACAGAAGGCCGCGGGGTGCGGTGGGTGGGGGTGGGGGTGGGGGTGCGGGCGGCGGTCAGCGGGACACGGTCTACTTCAGCTTTCCGAAAGGTCCCGCCTAAGAACACGGGGTCCGGCTCTGGTCGCCCTGCGATGGGAAAGGGGTGCGAGGACAGGTCCGGAAGGAGATTTACCAGGATGTCGCCAGCTGCCTGGGAATGGGAGGGTGGGGTTCGTACTAGAAACGTAGAACAGCACAGACCCTTTGGCCCTCGATTTCGTGCTGGCCCATTGATCCTACTAGGAAAAAAAACAAAATCGATCTAACTCTACATTCGACTATCCTCCACGTGCCGGTCGCTTAAAAGGTCTCTAAAGTATCTGAGTCCTCGACCACTGCCGGCAGCACATTCCACAAAAAAAAAATTGCCTGAGCTCCTTCTCCTGTTTCCTCATAAGAGCTGCCCTCCGGTCCAGGCAGCATCCCGGTAAATCTCCCCCTCTGCACCCTCTCTTAAAGCGACCAGGACCGAACGGAGGTGTCAGTAACTGTGTTCTAAGGAGAGCCGAGGACGGCCAGACGCTTGGGTTGATGGGCAGGTGGTCTTTCAACACCAGGGGACACGTTTCTAAGGGGAGACTTTTAAACGAGACGGGGCAATGTTCTTGAGAGTTCTCAGGGTTGAAGGGGCAGGGCAACATATTGAGTTCCATGATGCGTCACACCCCTATCGAGTGGCTAGGAGAGGGCAAGGGGGCCAAATGGCCTGCTGCTGCAGGTTTCTGGGCATCAGGAGCGTGTCTTGTCCGCGGAGAGTCCCGAGCGCGGAGCAGTGTGCGGAGCGTGAAGGTGAGGACGGGGTACCTCGCAGCGGGAGGTGTGCGCGCGTGTATACGTGTAGACACAGGGATGGGGGGAGCTCGCTCGCAGCAGGAGGTGTGCGCGCGTGTATATGTGCAGACACAGGGACGGGGGGGAAGCTCGCAGCGGGAGGTGTGCGCGCGTGTATATGTGCAGACACAGGGACGGGGGGAAAGCTCGCAGCGGGAGGTGTGCGCGCGTGTATATGTGCAGACACAGGGACGGGGGGGGGAAGCTCGCAGCGGGAGGTGTGCGCGCGTGTATATGTGCAGACACAGGGACGGGGGGGAAGCTCGCAGCGGGAGGTGTGCGCGCGTGTATATGTGCAGACACAGGGACGGGGGGGGGGAAGCTCGCAGCGGGAGGTGTGCGCGCGTGTATATGTGCAGACACAGGGACGGGGGGGGAAGCTCGCAGCGGGAGGTGTGCGCGCGTGTATATGTGCAGACACAGGGACGGGGGGGGAAGCTCGCAGCGGGAGGTGTGCGCGCGTGTATATGTGCAGACACAGGGACGGGGGGGGAAGCTCGCAGCGGGAGGTGTGCGCGCGTGTATATGTGCAGACACACGGACGGGGGGGGGGAAGCTCGCAGCGGGAGGTGTGCGCGCGTGTATATGTGCAGACACAGGGACGGGGGGGGGAAGCTCGCAGCGGGAGGCTTGTGCGTGCAGGCCTGCGTGTTAGAGACTTGTGGCAATGCGTACGCGTCTCCTCTAACCGGCTCTCTTCGCCTCTCTTCCCCCTCGCTGCCTTTCTCTGATGGTGGGCAGTACCCCACATCGTGGACAGACGCCTGAGCATGGGCGCAGGTACTAACACGGGCCGCGTCTGTGTGAGCGTGCGACGCAGAGAGGGCGAGCGCATGTGTTGCATGAGAGCGATCTAACAATTCCTCAACCAGTAAAGCTCCCTCTACACTGTCCCCCACATCAAAACACTCCCAGGGACAGGGACAGCAAGGGATTAGATACAGGGTAAAGCTCCCTCTACACTGTCCCCCCCCCACCCCACATCAAACACTCCCAGGGACAGCAAGGGGTTAGATACAGGGTAAAGCTCCCTCTACACTGTCCCTCCCATCACACACTCCCAGGGACAGGGACAGCATGGGGTTAGATACAGGGTAAAGCTCCCTCTACACTGTCCCCCCCCCACCCCACATCAAACACTCCCAGGGACAGCAAGGGGTTAGATACAGGGTAAAGCTCCCTCTACACTGTCCCTCTCATCACACTCCCAGGGACAGGGACAGCAGGGGGTTAGATACAGGGTAAAGCTCCCTCTACATGGATGACATTGCTACCCCCACGTTGGCCTCCTGCGTTGGGGATGAGAGGCCTCCCGCCCCACTGACCGCGCGCGTGTGGCTGTCTGTGTCCCTGATGCACGGTTTCTCTCTCCCTCGCAGTGCCGTCCGCTGGGATGACCCGCCTGTCCCGCTCGCGGACCACCTCGCTGTCGGGAGCCTCGGTGGACGACTCCAGGTCCCGCTCGCGCACCCTGTCGCAGGGCAGCGACGGCGGGGCCCTCACCTCCAGCCCCTCGCAGACCATGGAGGTTTCGTGCTGAGGGCCCCGGGCCAAGTCCAGCGATAGGCCCCCTCTGCCCGCCATCTTTCCTTCTCGCCCGAGGGAGAAGGGCAGCCATCGTCGCTCAGGACCTTGGCGGTGGGGGGGTGGGCCGAAAAGAGCCTGACGCCCGCAATGTCGTAGTGTCGCGGGTGGGTGGGTTTTAAAAAAGAGAAACAATAACATTAAATCATACTTTTTTTTCCTAAAAACGCCGAAAAGACTAACTTTCCTGCCGTCTCGGGGACGGCTAACGCACGTCTCCATTTCCCCACCCTCCCCAAGGCCTCTGACCAGTTTCCGATCGTCGGTGCGTTTGCCGCGTAAACACTTCGCGGTCGCAGCTCTCCGGGACAGGCCCGGTGTCCTCCCCCCTCCCCGCAACTCCTTTCCCCCTCCCTCAGAATGGTGCCCCCTCCGCCAGGCCTGGCTCTGTCTGTCTCTCCCCCTCCCCAACACCACATTTCACTGTCAATGCGGTCGGCAACCCTGTCGCCCCGCACGCGGACGCCCATTTTGCTCACACGTGGAGCGGGCGGCCATCTTGTGACCATTTCGCAGCCGACGGCGGGGAGATTGGTCACTCTGCCCACCATTCGACCCCCACCGCTTCCCTGATACGTGATCCCAACTCCTGACTGTAAGCACATGGGCGAGTCACGTTGGCGATGGAGGGGGCGGGGAGGGCATCAGACCCCCTGCCCCACAAAAGCACAAGCCCGTGAAGCCTCCATGCACTAGGGAAGAGGGCGGGGAAGATCGAAGGGGGCCGTATTCCTGAGGTGTTGGGAGTCCTTTTGAATCGAAGAGGACAGTCCTTCCTGCCTGTTGATTCCTACAACCAAATGTCCTGCAGGGGTGAGTGTTAAAGGGGGTACAGGAGAGAGGGAGAGGGGGAACAAGTCTAGGAAACAACCAGCTCCACCACAGAGGCCTATCCCTTTCCAGCTTCTGTATTAATACAAAAAACTATTAATGTTGCGTGATCTCCATATATAGAGAGAGTAAGCTGTATACAGACTGTACAAATACATCGAATTAGAAACAGACGTGCATTCCAAGTTTCCTCATTTCGTGGGATGGGGTGGGATTTATTAACCGCTAGCGGCACAGCAAGATCCCGCTCCTGTCTCAGAAACGAAAATGACCGGTACAATAAACACGAACACCAATTAAAATTAGGGCCTTGGGCAATGCTGTGGAACAGAGGGGCTCAGGTACATCATTCTTTGGTGCTTGCATCACATGTAGACGGGGAGAGGGGTGGGGAAGGAGGCGAGCAGCGCGCTCGCCTTCAACGCTCAGACCCTTCGAGTGTAGGGGTTGGGGACGTCACGTCAGTGAGGCCCCTCCTGGAGCGCCGTGTCCCGTCCCGGTCTCCCTGAGCCGGAGAGGGGTCCGGGAGAGATTTACCGGGATGTTGCCGGGAGTGGAGGGTTTGAGTTATAGGGAGAGGGTGGGACTGTTTTCCCTGGAGTGTAGGAGGGGTGACCTTACAGAGGTTTGTAACATCAGGAGGGGGCGTGGATAATGTGGGTGGGTGGTGTCTTTCCCCCTAGGGTCAGGGGGTTTTAAAGGTGAGAGGAGAGAGATTTAAAAAAGGCACAGACAGTGGTCTGTGTGTGGGGTGAGCTTCCAGGGGAAGTGCTGGGCATGGGAACGGTGACAGTGTTTAAAAGACATTTGGATAGGGAAAGGTTTGGGGTGGGACGGCGGTGGGGGGGGGGGGGGGGGGGAGATAGGGACCAGGAGCGGGCGGGAGGGTTTGCTTTAGTTTGGCCGAAGGGTCTGACGCTATTTTAAACAAAAAGACTCTCATTCACGGTATGAGAGAGGCTCGACCCCTCGGTCCCACTCGCCTGCGTTCGGTCCGTGTCTCTCCGAGCCCATCCCACTCATGCAGCGGAGACCGATGGGATTTGGTCACTCCCACACGGCCTGGGTGAAGGCACAGGGAGAGTTACCTTATCTGCGCTCCACACGGCCTGACGCAGCTCCCCACAGTACATCCCAACTCCTAACCACAACGCTCCGACCGACATGGAAACTCCAAGGCACTGCTGCCGGGGTCGGGGTGCGTCCTCCCCACCTTCCTTGTCCCAGGGAGGTAACCATACTCCCAACAATGTCGGGGGGGGGGGGGGGGGGGGGAGCTGCAGGTCTGGGGAAGGAAGGGTCGGTTTGGGGGTAGGAGTGGATTCGAACAGGACCCCCCCCCCCCCTCGACCCCCCGTCCCCCTGCTCCCACCACTCCCAGTCCCCGTATTTCCCGCCCGCTCTGGGCTATCCGTCTGCATTCCCGGTCCGTCTCCCCGTCACACGGCAGGCGGGTTGGTGGAAGGCCACAGGCAGTCGGTCTCCCCAGGAGCAGTTCCGGGCCCATCGGTAAAGATCCCTGCGGGGGGGGGGGGGGGGGGGGGTAAAAGTGAGAGAGAAAATAAAGAACCTGCATTTCCGTAGCACCTTCTGCATCCTCTTCCCACAAAACACCCCCCGACAAACCAAAACAAAAAACCTTTACAGGTGGAGGAAGGGCGACTGGGGGAGGAAAACAATGGATAAGCGCACAGCAAGACTCCATGGCAGCGTGGGTTGGGCGGGGGGGGGGGGTAATTGGATCAAGTTGCTGAGACACAGAGACAGAGGGAGAGAGGTGGTGGCGA
Organism: Stegostoma tigrinum; assembly: GCF_030684315.1. NCBI lineage: Eukaryota > Metazoa > Chordata > Chondrichthyes > Orectolobiformes > Stegostomatidae > Stegostoma > Stegostoma tigrinum. The sequence goes on from NW_026728242.1 coordinate 117,721, forward strand.
GTTTAACCATATCTTCCGGTGAGATGGAGGGCGGTGGAGGAAAATAAAAAAAAAAAAGAGATCGAGGAGGAAGAGAGCCTTCAGGGTAAACTCAGTTGGCGCACGGGGACATCCCGTGAGCTACACCCGAATGCGGTGAGGTGGCCACCGTATTGTCGCGAGGAGCATCAACTCGGTCTAAGTGCTCTGGTGACGGAGGAGGTTGGTGGGGGGCGGGGGGGGGGGGGGGATGGGTTCGTAATCGTAGATCAGAGGAAAAACTCCGCACAGCCCAGCAGTGCCCGCCCCCATTCTTGTTAAGCCACCCGAGGGCACGCAGCGGCACGGTGGTGAGAGCATGTCACGCATCGAGCGGTTTCCATTAACATGTGCTAGTCAAGAGTGAGGTACGCTACCGCTTGAGAGGGGGGGGGGGCGCAGCGGGGATTGGGGGGGGGCGCCGTGAGATTGAGAGGGGGGGGGGGCGCGAGATTGAGGGGGGTGTGGCGAGATTGAGAGAGGGGGGCGCGACTTGGGGGGGTGGTGAGAATGAGGGGGGTGGCGGCGACGTGAGATTGGGGGGGGATGGCGAGATTGAGGGGGGGGGGCACTGAGATTGGGGGGGGCGGTAACGCGAGATTGAGAGAGAGGGGGCGCGGCGAGATTGAGGGGGGGGCGCGGCAACACGAGATTGAGAGAGGGGGGGCGCGGCGAGATTGAGGGGGGGGCGCGGCAACACGAGATTGAGAGAGGGGGGGGGCGCGGCGAGATTGAGTGAGGGGGGGGCAAGGGCGAGAAAAACATATTTAAAAAGGAACATCATCTCATCTTCCGCGGGTGTGGAAAATCTGCCGCCCCCCCCCCCCCACCAACCCCAGCCCATCCTCTCCGCGTGACTCCAGGCCCCTGATGGCAGAAACGTTCTGAAATGGCGGAGGGAGCGGGCGGGGGTCTGAGGGGCTGTGAAGAACGGGGTGTTGCCCCCCTCCCTTGTCCCCTGCCCAGCCCCACAGCGGGTTACCTGCCACTCTTGCGAGGGGTGATGACAGTGTGGCACAGGGTTGCCGTCGGCGCAGCAGAGGTGGGCATGAACGTGCCGTGTGCGGCGCAGCGCAGGCTGGACCAGGCGGGGCCAAGTGCCGGACTCCTCGCGGGGTCCCCCCCGGCGCAGCACCACGTAGGAGAATTTCTCCAGCTTGACGCCCTTGTTCTGCGCGGGAAAGCGAGACAATGAGAATGGCGCTGAACGCAACAGGTACATGCGCACACACACACGCACACGCGCTCTCACACACCGGCACGCGCTCTCACACACACACACTCCCAACCCCCAAAGCCCCGTCCCACCATCGACACGAGCCAGGAGGGTGATGGGACTCTCCCCACCTGCCCCTGGATGGGGGCAGCTCCAACAACGCTCGAGAAGCTCCACACCGTCCAGGGACAAAGCAGCAGCACCGACTGCGCCCCCCGCCCACCCCCGCCCGCTTGACTGGCACCGCACCCATGAACACCCGCTCAGGCACAGCCGCAGCAGTGTGTACCATCTACGAGACGCCCTGCAGAGACTCACCGAGGCTCCTCAGGCAGCACCTTCCAAACCCCCCCCCCACTGCCCTGCGACCCTCTAGAAGGACAAGGCGGGGAGGGGGACAGCAGATACATGGGAACGCCAGCCCCTCGCGAGTGCCCCCCCCCCCCCCCCCCCGAGCCCCCTGCCCGTCCCCACTCGGAAATATACCAGCCGTTCCTTCAGTGTGCGGCTGAGTCGGATCCCTGGAATTCCCCTCCCCGAGGGGGGAACGCTGTGGGTCTACCGTACAGCACGTGGGGACTGCAGCGCTTCAAGGGGGCTGCTCACCCCCACCCCGACCCCACACCTTCTCAATGCGGGGCAACTGCGGATGCTGAATCCCTGGTCCGCCGCTGCCTACCCAGCCTGCGACGCCAACGAGGGGTCCCAGGCTTCGGGCCTAGAAGACACTCACCCAGCAAAGGGCAGGGGGTGGTAGGCCTGAGCAAAGTTACATGGACGGGGACCTTTCCCAGAAGCTTGGGGCAGATGAGGTCGTGTGGACACTGTGGGGAGAGAGAGAGAGAGAGAGAGAGAGAGAGAGAGGAGAGAGAGAGAGAGAGAGAGAGAGAGAGAGAGAGAGAGAGAGAGAAGTTTGTTAGTAGGAACGGGCCATTCCCCCCCACCCCGCCGGCAGGGGGGCAGAACAAATCGAGGAAGCAAACGTCAGGAGTGGCACGGGGCAGGGTGCCAGGGAAACTTACCGGAGCGAAGACATGTCCCTTGGGTTCTTCCTCATCGGCCTAGGACGGGGGGAGGAAGGTAGAGGGACGGGGGGAGGGACAGATGGAGTATTGGGGGGAGGGAGAAAGGGGAGAGGGAGAGAGAGAGAGAGAGGTGTGTCAGGGAAAAATGAAGTGATAGAACAAGCATTAAATATACAATTGGACGGAGGGAAATAAAGGAGAGTCCCGATGGGGAATATAAAATATTAAACGGGGACGGAGGGGGACGGGGAGGGTCCCGGCGGGGGATACAAAATATTAAACGGGGACGGAGGGGGACGGGGAGGGTCCCGGCGGGGGATACAAAATATTAAATGGGGACGGAGGGGGATGGGGAGGGTCCCGGCGGGGGATATAAAATATTAAACGGGGACGGAGGGGGACGGGGAGGGTCCCGGCGGGGGATATAGAATATTAAACGGGGACGGAGGGGGACGGGGAGGGTCCCGGCGGGGGATATAAAATATTAAACGGGGGGGGGGAGGGGAGGGGGGGGGGGACGGGGGGAGGGGGTCCCGGCGGGGATATAAAATATTAAACGGGGACGGAGGGGGACGGAGGGGAATATAAAATATTAAACGGGGACGGGGAGGGTCCCGACGGAGGATATAAAATATTAAACGGGGATGGGGAGGGTCCCGGCGGGGGATATAAAATATTAAACGGGGGACGGAGGGGGACGGGGAGGGTCCCGGCGGGGGATATAAAATATTAAACGGGGACGGAGGGGGACGGGGAGGGTCCCGGCGGGGGATATAACGTTATTAAACAGGACAGCAGCCAGTGATGAGGGAGAACGAGGGTCGGAGGGAACCCATGCTCACCTTCAGCACTGCCTCACGAGCCTCCATCAGGATTTGGTGGCCTTCCTTGGTCCCATTCTCGAATCAGCACCTGTAGAGGGCAAGCATCAGGTGGGGAGGTGGTGGGGTCAGGGAGGTGGTGTGAGCAGGGTTAGGAGCGGCGCACGAGGGGTTGGGGGGGGGGGGGGTGGAGGGAGGGTACGAGGGCATGGAGGGGGTGGGTGAGGACACAGCGATGGGTACAGGAGTGAGAGCCGAGGGTGGGGAGGGCAGGAGGCAGAGGTCAGGGCACAGGAGCAAGAAAAGGGAGGGAGGGGGGGGGGGGGAGGGAGGGAGGCAGGGAGAGGGAGAGGGAGGGAGGGAGAGAGAGGGAGAGAGAGAAATGAGAATGTCAATACATCTTTACTTGGTCACAGAGTCAGACAGCAGGGAGACAGACCCTTCGGCCTGCCCTGTCCCTGCTGACCCAGGTCATCCTCAGCTAATCCAGCCCCATTCGGCCCCCTACCCCACCCCCAACCCTCCCCCACGTTGGTCACAGAGTCAGACAGCAGGGAGACAGACCCTTCGGCCCGCCCTGTCCGTGCTGACCCAGGTTATCCTCAGCTAATCCAGTCCCATTGGCCAGCATTTGGCCCCCTGTCCCTCTAACCCCTTTCTATCCATGTCCCCATCCCGATGCCTTTTAAATGCTGTAACTGTACCGGCCCCCACCCACTTCCTCTGGCAGCTCCTTCCCCCCACCCTCTGTGTGAAAATGTTGCCCCTCAGTCCCTTTTAAATCTTTCCCCCTCCCACCTTAAACCTGCCTCCCTCTAGTTTTGGACTCCCCCCTCCCTTGGGGGGGAAGACCTTGTCCATTCCCCCTCCCGATGTTATAAACCTCTATATAAGGTCCCCCCCACTCAGCCCCCGACACTCCGGGGAAAACAGCCCCGGCCCCTCCCTGTAGCTCAAACCCTCCGACATCCTGTAACTCTTATCCGAACCCTTTCACACCATCCTCCCTACAGCAGGGAGACCGGGATTGGACACAGTATTCCCAACGCGGCCCTAACCCATATCCATGTACAGTCCCAACACGACCCTCCCAACTCCCTGTACTCAGCGCACTGACCCATAAAGGCGAGCGTCCCGAACACCACCCCCTCGCCGTCCTGTCTACCTGCTGCTCCACTTTCAGAACTACATCCCGGCTCCCCCCGAGGTCTCTCTGCTCAGCGATGCTCCCCAGGGCCTTCCCGTTAAGTGTACAAGCCTGCCCTGATGTGCCTTTCCCCAAATTGCAGCGCCTCACATCGGTCTAAATTACATTCCATCAGCCCCTCCTCGGCCCAGATGGAGCTCCAGATCTCAAGGGACTTGGGGGGAGGGCCAAGAATGGGCTTGAAAAACTGAGGATGTGAGTTGTAAGGTCGGGGGGGAGCGCAGCTGGACTGGAGCCAAGGTGGCTCTGCGAGAGCGCAGGAGCAGGCCCTTCGGCCCCACTATGTCCGTGCCGGCCGCGACGCCGTTCTCGCTCAATCCCAAGTCCGTGCGCAAGCGGTCCGTATCCCGCTATCCCGGCCCCCGTTCACCAGCCTGTCTGAGCGCCTGCGAAACATCGCTGCCATTCCTGCTTCTCCGCCCAGCAGCGCATTGCAGGCTCCAACAGCCTCTGCGAATATAAAAGACATGTTCCCCCCCCCCCACCCCGAAATCTCTCCCTCTGCCGTAAGCCACCTTCCCCACTGGTGTTTGACGCTCCCAGACCTGGGTGGGGGGGGGGGGGTGGGAACCAGCTCTGAGTCATTCACGCCTGTCCTAATTTGATAAACTATCAGTTCGCACCCCCCCTCCCCCCACCACCCTCCAACACTCCAAGGCTCATCCAAACTCTCCATGCGGCCAACGCGCTCCTGGTCACCCTCCACCCCACCC
>NW_026728242.1:122920-172920 GCF_030684315.1 Stegostoma tigrinum
TCAGTATTACCTGACTGTCCACCTATCTTCGTATCATTGGCAAACTTCACCAGAATGCCTCCAGTCCCTTCATCCAGATCGTTAATATATAAGGTGAACAGCTAACACTGAACCCTGTGGGACACCGCTCGTCACCGGTTGCCATTTTGAAAAAGAGTTTTATCCCAACTCTCTGCCTTCTGTCAGACAGCTAATCCTCAATCCAAGCCAGTAGCTCACCTTGAACACCATGGGCCCTCACCTTGCTCAGCAGCCTCCCGTGAGGCACTATATCAAAGTCCATTTGGAAGTCTAGATAGATAACATCTACTGGGTTTCCCTGGTCTAACATACTTGTTACCGCTTCAAAGAATTCTAACAGGTTTGTCAGGCACGACCTCCCCTTACTAAATCCATGCTGACTTGTTCTAATCTGACCCTGCACTCCCAGGAATTTAGAAATCTCATCCTTGACAATGGATTCAAGAATTTTACCAGCTACCGAGGTTAGGCTAATCGGCCTATAATTTTCCATCTTTTGCCTTGATTCTATCTTAAACAAGGGGGTTACAACAGCAATTTTCCAATCATCTGGGACTTGCCCTGACTCCAGTGACTTTTGAAAGATCACGACCAAAGCCTCTGCTAGTTACTCAACCACCTCCCTCAGAACTCTAGGATGTAGCCCATCGGGGCCAGGAGATTTAGCAATTTTTAGACTTTTCAGCTTTTCTCACACTTTCTCTTTTGTAATGCCTACCGTACTCAACTCTGCCCCCAGCTCTCCCTAATTGTTGGCATACTACTCATGTCTTCCACTGTGAAGACTGACGCAAAGTACTTATTAAGTTCTTCAGCTATTTCATTATTTCCCATCACTAGCCTTCCAGCATCAATTTGGAGCGGCCCAATGTCTGCTTTACCCTCTCGTTTGTTCCTTATATATTGAAAGAAACTTTTACTGTCGTTTCTAATGTTACTAGCTAGCCTACCTTCCGATATGATCTTCTCCTTCCTTATTTCTTTCTTTGTTATCCTCTGTTTGTTTTTGTAGCCTTCCCAATCTTCTGATTTCCCAGTACTCTTGGCCACTTTATAGGCTGTCTCTTTTTCTTTGATACGTTTCCTGACTTCCTTTGCCAGCCATGGCTGTCTAATCCCACCCCGGATAATCTTTCTTTTTGGGATGAACCTCTGTACTGTGTCCTCAATTACACCCAGAAACTCCTGCCATTGTTGCTCTACTGTCTTCCCCGCTAGGGTCTGCTTCCAGTCAATTTTCGTCAATTCCTCTTCCATGCCCCTGTAATTACCTTTATTTAACTGTAATACCATTACATCCGATTTTGCCTTCTCTCTTTCAAACTGCAGGCTGAACTCTGCCATATTATGATCGCTGCCTCCTCAGTGTTTCCTTACTTTAAGATCTTTTATAAAGTCTGGCTCATTACATAGCACTAAGTCCAGAGTAGCCTGCTCCCTTGTGGGCTCCATCGCAAGCTGTTCCAAAAAGCCATCCTGCAAACATTCCATGAATTCTCTTTCTTTGGATCCACCAGCAACATTATTCACCCAATCTACCTGCGTATTGAAGTCCCCCATGATCACCGTGACCTTGCCTTTCTGACATGCCCTATGTATTTCTCGGTGCATCTTGCGCCCCTGGTCCTGATCACTGTTAGGAGGTCTGTACATAACTCCATTATGGTTGTTTTGCCTTTGTGGTTCCTCAACTCCACCCACACAGACTCCACATCCTCTGACCCTATGCCATTCAGTGCCATAGATTTAATTCCATTCTTAACTAACAAGGCAACCCCACCCCCTCTGCTCACCTCCCTGTCTTTTCGATAAGTTGTGATTCCCTGGATGTTTAACTGCCAGTCCTGAGCTCCCTGCAACCATGTCTCTGTGATGCCTACCACATCATAATCATTCAAGATTTGTGCTGTTAATTCATCTACTTTGTTGCAAATACTACGAACATTAAGGTATGCCTTAATGCTCATTTTCTTATTACTAGAGAGGTTGGAAATCCCAAGATGCCTTAAGTTATCCTTCCTTTTTGCTGTATTCCTAGTCTGCCTCGAGCTTAAATCCACCTGTACACATGCTATCCTGTTGCTTATCTTTCCATTTAACTCCATACTCCCTCTCTTTCACTTTCCCTTCCCCCCCCCAACTCAGAAGTTTAAAGTCTTACTGACCACCCTATTTATCCTTTTCGCTAGAACACTGGTTCCAGATCGGTTCAGGTAGAGTCCGTCCCAACGGTACAGATCACCCCGTTCCAAAACTGATGCCAATGCCCCATGAAATGGAATCCCTCTTTCCCACACCAATCCCTTAGCCACGTGTTTACTTCCCTAACTTTCTTTTCCCTGTGCCAATTAGCACGTGGCTCGGGCAGTGATCCGGAGATTATGACCCTTGAGGACCTGTACTTCAATTTCTTTCCTTGTGGCTGATTAGGTCCTCTACCCGAGCTTTGCCTATGATGTTAGTCCCAACGTGGACCACAACAATGGGATCCTCCCATTCCCACTCCAATATCCTTTCAACCCGGTCGGAGATGTCCCGCACCCTGGCACCGGGCAGGCAACACACCAAGCGGGACTCCCAATCCGGCTTGCATAGGATACTATCTGTCCCTCTAATTATAGAATCCCCTATAACTACCTGTCTTTTTGCTCCCTCCTCTTGAATGACCTTCTGCACCACGGTGCTGTGGTCAGCTGGCTCATCATGTCCACAGTCCTTTCCCTCATCCGTACAGGGAGCAAGAATCTCGTACCTGTTGGTCAAGGTCAAGGGCTGAGGCTCCTGAACTCGGAATTCCCCTACCCGCCTCACTTAGAGTCACACCTTGTCCCTGAACACTTTCTGAATTTGAGTTATTTAATCTACCGGGTGTGACTGCCTCCCGAAACAAAGTGTCCAGGTAACTCTCCCCGTCCCGGATGTGCGGCAGAGTTTGAAGCTCAGATTCTAGATCATTTACTCTGATCCCGAGTTCTTCCAGCAACCAACTCTTGCTGCAGATGTGGTCGCTGCCGTTCCCAATGGGATCAGCCAGCTCCCACATCATACAGCTACAGCACATCACCTGCCCAGCCATTACTACTTATTTAGTTAACTTTTACAATTTATGTATTAAATAATTTCTCGTACTTCTTTGCTACGGCCTTTTTCAATTAAGCAATTAAACTTCTAATCAATCAATATATAGCCTGGCACCACAGATCCCTGGTGTTGTATCCAACCGATTTGGTTCACAGTCAGACCCCCCCCTGATGTTGTACTTATCCCAATTGGTTCACAGTCAGACCCCCCCCTGATGTTGTACTTATCCCAATTGGTTCACAGTCAGACCCCCCCTGATGTTGTACTTATCCCAATTGGTTCACAGTCAGACCCCCCTGATGTTGTACTTATCCCATTTGGTTCACAGTCAGACCCCCCTGATGTTGTACTTATCCCAATTGGTTCACAGTCAGACCCCCTGATGTTGTACTTATCCCAATTGGTTCACAGTCAGACCCCCTGATGTTGTAGTTATCCCAATTGGTTCACAGTCAGACCCCCCTGATGTTGTACTTATCCCAATTGGTTCACAGTCAGACCCCCCCCTGATGTTGTAGTTATCCCAATTGGTTCACAGTCAGACCCCCCCCCTGATGTTGTACTTATCCCAATTGGTTCACAGTCAGACCCCCCCCTGATGTTGTAGTTATCCCAATTGGTTCACAGTCAGACCCCCCCTGATGTTGTACTTATCCCAATTGGTTCACAGTCAGACCCCCCTGATGTTGTACTTATCCCAATTGGTTCACAGTCAGACCCCCCCCTGATGTTGTACTTATCCCAATTGGTTCACAGTCAGACCCCCCCCTGATGTTGTAGTTATCCCAATTGGTTCACAGTCAGACCCCCCCCTGATGTTGTAGTTATCCCAATTGGTTCACAGTCAGACCCCCCCTGATGTTGTAGTTATCCCAATTGGTTCACAGTCAGACCCCCTGATGTTGTACTTATCCCAATTGGTTCACAGTCAGACCCCCCCCCCTGATGTTGTAGTTATCCCAATTGGTTCACAGTCAGACCCCCCCCCCCCTGATGTTGTAGTTATCCCAATTGGTTCACAGTCAGACCCCCCCTGATGTTGTAGTTATCCCAATTGGTTCACAGTCAGACCCCCTGATGTTGTACTTATCCCAATTGGTTCACAGTCAGACCCCCCCCCTGATGTTGTAGTTATCCCAATTGGTTCACAGTCAGACCCCCCCTGATGTTGTGGTTATCCCAATTGGTTCACAGTCAGACCCCCTGATGTTGTACTTATCCCAATTGGTTCACAGTCAGACCCCCCCCTGATGTTGTAGTTATCCCAATTGGTTCACAGTCAGACCCCCTGATGTTGTACTTATCCCAATTGGTTCACAGTCAGACCCCCCCCGGTGTTGTACTTATCCCAATTGGTTCACAGTCAGACCCCCTGATGTTGTGGTTATCCCAATTGGTTCACAGTCAGACCCCCCCCCTGATGTTGTAGTTATCCCAATTGGTTCACAGTCAGACCCCCCCCCCTGATGTTGTAGTTATCCCAATTGGTTCACAGTCAGACCCCCCCCTGATGTTGTAGTTATCCCAATTGGTTCACAGTCAGACCCCCTGATGTTGTACTTATCCCAATTGGTTCACAGTCAGACCCCCCCTGATGTTGTGGTTATCCCAATTGGTTCACAGTCAGACCCCCTGATGTTGTACTTATCCCAATTGGTTCACAGTCAGACCCCCTGATGTTGTAGTTATCCCAATTGATTCACAGTCAGACCCCCTGATGTTGTAGTTATCCCAATTGGTTCACAGTCAGACCCCCCCCTGATGTTGTAGTTATCCCAATTGGTTCACAGTCAGACCCCCCCCCTGATGTTGTAGTTATCCCAATTGGTTCACAGATCCCAATTGGTTCACAGTCAGACCCCCCCCTGATGTTGTAGTTATCCCAATTGGTTCACAGTCAGACCCCCCCCCTGATGTTGTAGTTATCCCAATTGGTTCACAGTCAGACCCCCCCCTGATGTTGTACTTATCCCAATTGGTTCACAGTCAGACCCCCCCCCTGATGTTGTAGTTATCCCAATTGGTTCACAGTCAGACCCCCCTGATGTTGTAGTTATCCCAATTGGTTCACAGTCAGACCCCCCCCCTGATGTTGTAGTTATCCCAATTGGTTCACAGTCAGACCCCCCCCTGATGTTGTAGTTATCCCAATTGGTTCACAGTCAGACCCCCTGATGTTGTAGTTATCCCAATTGGTTCACAGTCAGACCCCCTGATGTTGTAGTTATCCCAATTGGTTCACAGTCAGACCCCCCCTGATGTTGTAGTTATCCCAATTGGTTCACAGTCAGACCCCCCCCTGATGTTGTAGTTATCCCAATTGGTTCACAGTCAGACCCCCTGATGTTGTACTTATCCCAATTGGTTCACAGTCAGACCCCCCCCGATGTTGTAGTTATCCCAATTGGTTAACAGTCAGACCCCCTGATGTTGTAGTTATCCCAATTGGTTAACAGTCAGACCCCCTGATGTTGTACTTATCCCAATTGGTTCACAGTCAGACCCCCTGATGTTGTAGTTATCCCAATTGGTTCACAGTCAGACCCCCCCCTGATGTTGTAGTTATCCCAATTGGTTCACAGTCAGACCCCCTGATGTTGTAGTTATCCCAATTGGTTCACAGTCAGACCCCCTGATGTTGTAGTTATCCCAATTGGTTCACAGTCAGACCCCCCCTGATGTTGTAGTTATCCCAATTGGTTCACAGTCAGACCCCCCCCTGATGTTGTAGTTATCCCAATTGGTTCACAGTCAGACCCCCTGATGTTGTAGTTATCCCAATTGGTTCACAGTCAGACCCCCCCCGATGTTGTAGTTATCCCAATTGGTTAACAGTCAGACCCCCTGATGTTGTTGTTATCCCAATTGGTTCACAGTCAGACCCCCTGATGTTGTAGTTATCCCAATTGGTTCACAGTCAGACCCCCTGATGTTGTACTTATCCCAATTGGTTCACAGTCAGACCCCCCCCCTGATGTTGTAGTTATCCCAATTGGTTCACAGTCAGACCCCCCCCTGATGTTGTAGTTATCCCAATTGGTTCACAGTCAGACCCCCTGATGTTGTAGTTATCCCAATTGGTTCACAGTCAGACACCCCCTGATGTTGTGGTTATCCCAATTGGTTCACAGTCAGACCCCCCCCTGATGTTGTACTTATCCCAATTGGTTCACAGTCAGACCCCCCCCTGATGTTGTAGTTATCCCAATTGGTTCCCAGTCAGACCCCCCTGATGTTGTAGTTATCCCAATTGGTTCACAGTCAGGCCCCCCTGATGTTGTAGTTATCCCAATTGGTTCACAGTCAGACCCCCCCCTCCCCCTGATGTTGTACTTATCCCAATTGGTTCACAGTCAGACCCCCTGATGTTGTGGTTATCCCAGTTGGTTCACAGTCAGACCCCCTGATGTTGTAGTTATCCCAATTGGTTCACAGTCAGACCCCCCCCCCTGATGTTGTAGTTATCCCAATTGGTTCACAGTCAGACCCCCCCTGATGTTGTAGTTATCCCAATTGGTTCACAGTCAGACCCCCCCCCTGGTGTTGTACTTATCCCAATTGGTTCACAGTCAGACCCCCTGATGTTGTACTTATCCCAATTGGTTCACAGTCAGACCCCCTGATGTTGTAGTTATCCCAATTGGTTCACAGTCAGACCCCCTGATGTTGTACTTATCCCAATTGGTTCACAGTCAGACCCCCCTGATGTTGTACTTATCCCAATTGGTTCACAGTCAGACCCCCCCCTGATGTTGTAGTTATCCCAATTGGTTCACAGTCAGACCCCCCCCCTGATGTTGTAGTTATCCCAATTGGTTCACAGTCAGACCCCCTGATGTTGTAGTTATCCCAATTGGTTCACAGTCAGACCCCCTGATGTTGTAGTTATCCCAATTGGTTCACAGTCAGACCCCCCCCTGATGTTGTAGTTATCCCAATTGGTTCACAGTCAGACCCCCTGATGTTGTAGTTATCCCAATTGGTTCACAGTCAGACCCCCCCCTGATGTTGTAGTTATCCCAATTGGTTCACAGTCAGACCCCCCGATGTTGTAGTTACCCCAATTGGTTCACAGTCAGACCCCCCCCTGATGTTGTACTTATCCCAATTGGTTCACAGTCAGACCCCCCCCTGATGTTGTACTTATCCCAATTGGTTCACAGTCAGACCCCCTGATGTTGTAGTTATCCCAATTGGTTCACAGTCAGACCCCCCCTGATGTTGTAGTTATCCCAATTGGTTCACAGTCAGACCCCCTGATGTTGTAGTTATCCCAATTGGTTCACAGTCAGACCCCCCCCTGATGTTGTAGTTATCCCAATTGGTTCACAGTCAGACCCCCCCCTGATGTTGTAGTTATCCCAATTGGTTCACAGTCAGACCCCCTGATGTTGTAGTTATCCCAATTGGTTCACAGTCAGACCCCCCCTGATGTTGTAGTTATCCCAATTGGTTCACAGTCAGACCCCCTGATGTTGTAGTTATCCCAATTGGTTCACAGTCAGACCCCCCCTGATGTTGTAGTTATCCCAATTGGTTCACAGTCAGACCCCCCCCTGATGTTGTAGTTATCCCAATTGGTTCACAGTCAGACCCCCTGATGTTGTAGTTATCCCAATTGGTTCACAGTCAGACCCCCCCCGATGTTGTAGTTATCCCAATTGGTTAACAGTCAGACCCCCTGATGTTGTTGTTATCCCAATTGGTTCACAGTCAGACCCCCTGATGTTGTAGTTATCCCAATTGGTTCACAGTCAGACCCCCTGATGTTGTACTTATCCCAATTGGTTCACAGTCAGACCCCCCCCCTGATGTTGTAGTTATCCCAATTGGTTCACAGTCAGACCCCCCCCTGATGTTGTAGTTATCCCAATTGGTTCACAGTCAGACCCCCCCCCCTGATGTTGTAGTTATCCCAATTGGTTCACAGTCAGACACCCCCTGATGTTGTGGTTATCCCAATTGGTTCACAGTCAGACCCCCCCCTGATGTTGTACTTATCCCAATTGGTTCACAGTCAGACCCCCCCCTGATGTTGTAGTTATCCCAATTGGTTCCCAGTCAGACCCCCCTGATGTTGTAGTTATCCCAATTGGTTCACAGTCAGGGCCCCCCTGATGTTGTAGTTATCCCAATTGGTTCACAGTCAGACCCCCCCCTCCCCCTGATGTTGTACTTATCCCAATTGGTTCACAGTCAGACCCCCTGATGTTGTGGTTATCCCAGTTGGTTCACAGTCAGACCCCCTGATGTTGTAGTTATCCCAATTGGTTCACAGTCAGACCCCCCCCCCTGATGTTGTAGTTATCCCAATTGGTTCACAGTCAGACCCCCCCTGATGTTGTAGTTATCCCAATTGGTTCACAGTCAGACCCCCCCCCTGGTGTTGTACTTATCCCAATTGGTTCACAGTCAGACCCCCTGATGTTGTACTTATCCCAATTGGTTCACAGTCAGACCCCCTGATGTTGTAGTTATCCCAATTGGTTCACAGTCAGACCCCCTGATGTTGTACTTATCCCAATTGGTTCACAGTCAGACCCCCCTGATGTTGTACTTATCCCAATTGGTTCACAGTCAGACCCCCCCCCTGATGTTGTAGTTATCCCAATTGGTTCACAGTCAGACCCCCCCCCTGATGTTGTAGTTATCCCAATTGGTTCACAGTCAGACCCCCTGATGTTGTAGTTATCCCAATTGGTTCACAGTCAGACCCCCTGATGTTGTAGTTATCCCAATTGGTTCACAGTCAGACCCCCCCCTGATGTTGTAGTTATCCCAATTGGTTCACAGTCAGACCCCCTGATGTTGTAGTTATCCCAATTGGTTCACAGTCAGACCCCCCCCCTGATGTTGTAGTTATCCCAATTGGTTCACAGTCAGACCCCCCGATGTTGTAGTTACCCCAATTGGTTCACAGTCAGACCCCCCCCTGATGTTGTACTTATCCCAATTGGTTCACAGTCAGACCCCCCCCTGATGTTGTACTTATCCCAATTGGTTCACAGTCAGACCCCCTGATGTTGTAGTTATCCCAATTGGTTCACAGTCAGACCCCCCCTGATGTTGTAGTTATCCCAATTGGTTCACAGTCAGACCCCCTGATGTTGTAGTTATCCCAATTGGTTCACAGTCAGACCCCCCCCTGATGTTGTACTTATCCCAATTGGTTCACAGTCAGACCCCCCCCTGATGTTGTAGTTATCCCAATTGGTTCACAGTCAGACCCCCCCCTGATGTTGTAGTTATCCCAATTGGTTCACAGTCAGACCCCCCCTGATGTTGTAGTTATCCCAATTGGTTCACAGTCAGACCCCCTGATGTTGTACTTATCCCAATTGGTTCACAGTCAGACCCCCTGATGTTGTAGTTATCCCAATTGGTTCACAGTCAGACCCCCCCCTGATGTTGTAGTTATCCCAATTGGTTCACAGTCAGACCCCCTGATGTTGTACTTATCCCAATTGGTTCACAGTCAGACCCCCTGATGTTGTAGTTATCCCAATTGGTTCACAGTCAGACCCCCCCTGATGTTGTACTTATCCCAATTGGTTCACAGTCAGACCCCCCCCCTGATGTTGTAGTTATCCCAATTGGTTCACAGTCAGACCCCCTGATGTTGTAGTTATCCCAATTGGTTCACAGTCAGACCCCCTGATGTTGTAGTTATCCCAATTGGTTCACAGTCAGACCCCCTGATGTTGTACTTATCCCAATTGGTTCACAGTCAGACCCCCTGATGTTGTAGTTATCCCAATTGGTTCACAGTCAGACCCCCCCCCCTGATGTTGTACTTATCCCAATCGGTTCACAGTCAGACCCCCCCCCCCCGATGTTGTAGTTATCCCAATTGGTTCACAGTCAGACCCCCTGATGTTGTACTTATCCCAATTGGTTCACAGTCAGACCCCCTGATGTTGTAGTTATCCCAATTGGTTCACAGTCAGACCCCCTGATGTTGTAGTTATCCCAATTGGTTCACAGTCAGACCCCCTGATGTTGTAGTTATCCCAATTGGTTCACAGTCAGACCCCCCCCTGATGTTGTAGTTATCCCAATTGGTTCACAGTCAGACCCCCTGATGTTGTAGTTATCCCAATTGGTTCACAGTCAGACCCCCCCCCTGATGTTGTAGTTATCCCAATTGGTTCACAGTCAGACCCCCTGATGTTGTAGTTATCCCAATTGGTTCACAGTCAGACCCCCCCCCCTGATGTTGTAGTTATCCCAATTGGTTCACAGTCAGACCCCCCCCCTGATGTTGTAGTTATCTCAATTGGTTCACAGTCAGACCCCCCCCTGATGTTGTACTTATCCCAATTGGTTCACAGTCAGACCCCCCCCCTGATGTTGTACTTATCCCAATTGGTTCACAGTCAGACCCCCCCCCCCCGATGTTGTAGTTATCCCAATTGGTTCACAGTCAGACCCCCCCCCTGATGTTGTAGTTATCCCAATTGGTTCACAGTCAGACCCCCTGATGTTGTAGTTATCCCAATTGGTTCACAGTCAGACCCCCCCCTGATGTTGTAGTTATCCCAATTGGTTCACAGTCAGACCCCCCCCCTGATGTTGTGGTTATCCCAATTGGTTCACAGTCAGACCCCCTGATGTTGTAGTTATCCCAATTGGTTCACAGTCAGACCCCCCCCTGATGTTGTACTTATCCCAATTGGTTCACAGTCAGACCCCCTGATGTTGTAGTTATCCCAATTGGTTCACAGTCAGACCCCCCCCTGATGTTGTAGTTATCCCAATTGGTTCACAGTCAGACCCCCCCCTGATGTTGTAGTTATCCCAATTGGTTCACAGTCAGACCCCCTGATGTTGTAGTTATCCCAATTGGTTCACAGTCAGACCCCCTGATGTTGTAGTTATCCCAATTGGTTCACAGTCAGACCCCCTGATGTTGTACTTATCCCAATTGGTTCACAGTCAGACCCCCCCCCTGATGTTGTACTTATCCCAATTGGTTCACAGTCAGACCCCCCCCCTGATGTTGTAGTTATCCCAATTGGTTCACAGTCAGACCCCCCCTGATGTTGTAGTTATCCCAATTGGTTCACAGTCAGACCCCCTGATGTTGTACTTATCCCAATTGGTTCACAGTCAGACCCCCCCCGATGTTGTAGTTATCCCAATTGGTTCACAGTCAGACCCCCCCTGATGTTGTAGTTATCCCAATTGGTTCACAGTCAGACCCCCTGATGTTGTACTTATCCCAATTGGTTCACAGTCAGACCCCCCCCCTGATGTTGTAGTTATCCCAATTGGTTCACAGTCAGACCCCCCCCCTGATGTTGTAGTTATCCCAATTGGTTCACAGTCAGACCCCCCCCCGATGTTGTAGTTATCCCAATTGGTTCACAGTCAGACCCCCCCTGATGTTGTAGTTATCCCAATTGGTTCACAGTCAGACCCCCCCCTGATGTTGTAGTTATCCCAATTGGTTCACAGTCAGACCCCCCCCCTGATGTTGTAGTTATCCCAATTGGTTCACAGTCAGACCCCCCCCCGATGTTGTAGTTATCCCAATTGGTTCACAGTCAGACCCCCCCTGATGTTGTAGTTATCCCAATTGGTTCACAGTCAGACCCCCTGATGTTGTAGTTATCCCAATTGGTTCACAGTCAGACCCCCCTGATGTTGTAGTTATCCCAATTGGTTCACAGTCAGACCCCCCCTGATGTTGTAGTTATCCCAATTGGTTCACAGTCAGACCCCCCCTGATGTTGTAGTTATCCCAATTGGTTCACAGTCAGACCCCCCCCGGTGTTGTACTTATCCCAATTGGTTCACAGTCAGACCCCCTGATGTTGTACTTATCCCAATTGGTTCACAGTCAGACCCCCTGATGTTGTAGTTATCCCAATTGGTTCACAGTCAGACCCCCCCCCCCGATGTTGTAGTTATCCCAATTGGTTCACAGTCAGACCCCCCCCTGATGTTGTAGTTATCCCAATTGGTTCACAGTCAGACCCCCCCCCTGATGTTGTAGTTATCCCAATTGGTTCACAGTCAGACCCCCCCTGATGTTGTGGTTATCCCAATTGGTTCACAGTCAGACCCCCTGATGTTGTACTTATCCCAATTGGTTCACAGTCAGACCCCCTGATGTTGTAGTTATCCCAATTGGTTCACAGTCAGACCCCCCCCTGATGTTGTACTTATCCCAATTGGTTCACAGTCAGACCCCCTGATGTTGTACTTATCCCAATTGGTTCACAGTCAGACCCCCCCCCTGATGTTGTACTTATCCCAATTGGTTCACAGTCAGACCCCCCCCCCCTGATGTTGTAGTTATCCCAATTGGTTCACAGTCAGACCCCCCCCTGGTGTTGTAGATGTCCCAGTTGGTTCACAGTCAGGCCCCTGGTGTTGTTCCCAACCCAATTTGTTCACAGTCAGCCCCCAGTGTCATACCTAACCCAATTTGTGATTTTGATTTGATTTATTGTTGTCATGTGTACCTAAGTACAGTGAAAATCTGTGTTTGTGTAGAGTACAGGCAGATCATAGCAAATAAGGACATACAGATCATAGATAACACAGTGTGGATCTGGAGGAACACAGCAGATTAGGCAGCATCAAAGGAGCAGGGAAGCTGACGTTTCGGTTTAGAACCCTTCTTCAGAACTGTTTAGCCCCGACCTGAAACATCAGCTTTCCTGCTCCTCTGATGCTGCTTGGCCTGCTGTGTTCCTCCATGCCCACGCTGTGTGCTAGCTCTGACTCCAGCATCTGCAGTTCTTGCTATGTCTCATGCAGATTATCGGGTGCTTAGACAGAACTAGGCATCTAGGTTACGCTGCGCAGGAGGGGTGCGAAGCAAGATCAACGCGAGCAAGATGAGCATTATTTGAAGTTCGGGAGTCTATTCATTAGTCTAATAACAGCAGCGAAGAAACTGTTCCTGAACCTGATGGTGCGTGTGTTCAGGCTTCTGTGTCTTGTGCCTGATGGACGAGGTTGTAGGGGATCATTACCAGGTTTGGAGGGGTCTTCGATGATATGGGCAGCCTTTCCACAACAACGAGACAAGTAACTGGAGTCCATGGGTGGAAGGTCGGCTTCTGTGATGGTCTGGGCTGTACACACCGCCTTCTGCAGTTTCTTACGGTCCTGGGGGAGAGCTGTCACCGTACCAGGCCGTTGTTCACCCGGAACGGTATGCTTTCTGTGGTACATCAGTAAAAGTTGGTGAGGGTCCTTACGGAAAACCCGGAATTTCCTGAGCCGCCTGAGGAAGAAGAGGTACTGTTGAGCCTTCTTGACCGTTGCATCCGAGTGGGAACCCCGGGACAGGTTCTCGGTTATTGTCACTCCTCGGAACATGACACTCTGCTCCGTTGGTGTGGATGAAGCGTGTCTTCCCCCTCCTTGCATGGTCAAATCCTGTGACCCCCCCACCGCCGCCAGGTTGTGCCGCTCCCAGTTTCTGCACAGTCAGAAAAAAAAGACTCAGCCTTGTTTCTGAGGCAAGAAATTACAGAGAGTTGCGAACACAGCCCAGCCCATCATACAAACCAGCCTCCCATCCATTGACACAATTTGAGGTTGTACAAGATGTTGGTTAGGCCCCGTCTGGAGTACCATATAAAACCCGAAAGAACGGCAGATGCTGTCAACCAGAAATAAAAACAGAAGCTTTTGGAAAAGCTCAGCAGGCCTGGCAGTGCCTGTGAAGAGGAATCAGTTGTTGTTTCTGGTCTGGGGCAACCCTTCCTCAGATCAGAATGCTGAGCTTTCCAAGCAATTTCTGCTTTTGTCCCTGGAGAACTGTGTCCAAATCTGGTTGTCCTCTTACAGGAAGGGTGTCGTTGAAGCTGGGGAGGGTTCAGAAGAGATTTACCAGGATGTTGCTTGAAATGGACGGTTTGAGTTATAAGGATAAGCTGGAACACTGGAGGTTGTGGGGTGAATTTACAGACATTTATGAAATTGTGAGAGATGTAGATAGGTTGAATGGCAGGTGTCTTTTAAGAGTGTGGAATTTAAAGACCAGAGCACATTTTTAAGGTGAGAGGAGAAAGATTTAAAAAAAAGGTGAAGGTTTTTGTTTTAAATACAGAGGGTGGCCCGAGTGTGGAATGAGCTTCCAGTGGAAGTGATGGATGTGTGTACAGTCACAATGTTTAAAACGCATTCGGATAAGTACATGAATAGGAAAGGTTTAGAGGGATACAGGCCAGGAGCAGGCAGGTGGGGCTAGTTTGAGATTTAGCATGGACTGGTTGGGCCGAAGAGTCTGTTTCCGCGCTGTACAGACTCCACCTGTACTTCCTGCTGCTTCGGGAAAACAGCTAACATAATCAAAGACCCCTCCCACCTCAGTTGCACTCTCTTCACCCTCTTTTCATCGGGCAGAAG
This sequence comes from Stegostoma tigrinum, assembly GCF_030684315.1. NCBI lineage: Eukaryota > Metazoa > Chordata > Chondrichthyes > Orectolobiformes > Stegostomatidae > Stegostoma > Stegostoma tigrinum. Next base: position 137,393 of record NW_026728242.1, read on the forward strand.
ATACAGAAGTTTGAAAACACATATCAACAGATTCAAGAACAGCTTCTTCCCTGCTGTTATCAGACCTACGAGTAGATCCCTCATATATTCGAGTTGTTCTCTCTCTGCACCCTCTCTGCTGCTGGAACACTATATTGGGCATTCTGTTTTACTATCCTGATGTACTTAACTAAGATATGATCTATCTGCATCGCATGCGGATTATACATTTCACTGTATCTTGGTGCATGTGACAATAACAAAGTGGAACAGAAGAAAACCTGTTCTTCCTGAAGTGTGCGTCATGCCCGCTGCTCCTCTGGGCTGGGACGAGTCGATGATTTTTCTTTCAAAACATGACAAAAAGCAGATCTCGGTGCTACGGGCTGAATGGCATTCTGTGCCGTCTCGTTCTACAATTCTGTGCCTCACAGGGATTTTTTTGAAATTCATTAATTGCCTGTCATAGTTGTGCTTAAGAAAGTGGCGGTGAGCTGCCCCCTTGAACTGCTGCAGTCCCATGTCCTGTGGGGTAGACCCACAGCGTCCCCCTCAGGGAGGGAATTCCAGGGATCCTGACCTGGCCACACTGAAGGAACGGCCGATATATTTCCAAGTCGGAATGACGAGCGGCTCAGAGGGGTAACTCGCAGGGGGCTGGTGTTCCCATGTATCTGCTGCCCCCTTATCCTTCCAGATGGAAGTGGCCGTGGGATGTAGAAGGTGCTGCCTGAGGACCCTTTGTGAGTCTCTGCAGGGCGTCTTGTAGATTACACACTGCTGCGGTTGAGCATCGGTGGGTGGGGGAGCGGGTGTTTGTAGATGTAGTGCCAATCAAGTGGGGAGCCGCTTTGACCCTGGACAGTGTGGAGCCTGTCGAGTGTTGTCAGAGCTGCCCCCATCCACGGGCAAGTGGGGTGTATCCCATCACACTCCTGACTGTGTGTTGATGGTGGGACAGGTTTTGGTGGAGTCAGGAGGGGAGTTGCTGGCCACAGTATTTTGATCCTGTGACCTATTCTTGTCGCGACTGTATTTATGTTATGAGGATGTTGATTGTGGGGGGGGGGGCGGGTTTCAGTGATGGCAACGCCATTGAATGTCAAGGGAGGGGGGTGGTTAGATTTTCTTTGATTTGGGGATGGTCACAGCCTGGCATTTGTGTGGCGCAAATGTTACGAGGCACTTGTCACCCCAAGCCTGGATATTGATAAGTTTTACCTCGGTGGTGTGTGAGAGTTATGGTAGTGGGACTGGTGTTCTCCCTGCAGGCCGCAAGAGAGCGACGGCAGACAATGATGAAGAGGAGGTGGGTCTCAATGAGTTAGCTGGCCGTTGGGAATGGGAAGCGGATGACGGATCCTGGAATGTTTACTCGGCCGAGCATGAGCGGGAGCTTTCAGAGGCTTTGCGGTAAGTGTCAAAAAGCAGTGTTCTGCCAAAGGCGCCTCGAGTTCAAAACTCAAATCCTTCCATCGTCTCTGATCCCACCTGTCTGTCCGCCTCCCAGCCTAGTTTTACCTTCCCCCAACTCTGTGATCTTCTTCCGTCCCAAAACCTTCATATCCCTGCTTGCTTCTGATTCCCGACTCTCAAGTTCCTTCCCTATGATTGAAATTTCTGCAGCTTCAGGTACCCGTGCCCATAGCAGAGGAATGACCCAAAACATCTCCACCTCCCACCTTCTCTCTCACTGGCTCCCTCCCTCTCTGTCTCTCTCTCTCTTCCCCTTTCTCTATCTCTCTCTCTGTCAGTCTGTCCCCCTCCACATACCCCACCTGTCTATCTCTGTCTTGCAGTCTGTCCGCTTCCACACACACCCTCCCTCTCGCTCTCTCTCGCTCTCTCTCGGTCTTACATGGTGCCCCTCTCGCTAGGTCTGCCGTCTTCTCTCGCGATCTTATTTAACTGATTGTGTGACTGTGAAGTTGCGTGTTTTAAGTTTTTCCAGGAATGTTGGTTTCACTGGCTAGACCCAGGATCTGTTGCCTGTCTCCCTGGACCAGTGCATGGTGCGCCCACCTAGACTGCTGATAGGGAGGGAGTTCCAGGCCCAATGATGGTAATATATTTCCAGGTTGGGATGGAGAGCTTGCAGGGGGCTGGTGTTCCTATGTATCTGCTGCCCCTTGTCCATATTGATGGTGGAGGGTGTGGGGTTTTGGAAGGTACTGAATTACGGAGCCTCAGTGGGTTTCTGCAGCGCATCTTGTAGATGGTACACACTGCTGCGACTGAGTGTTGGTGTTTGTGGATGCCATGCCAATTGAGCGGTTGGCTGGTTTGTCCCTGGGTGGTGTCGACTTCTCGAATGATGTCGGAGCTGCCTGCACCCAGTGCAAGTGGGGAATATCCCATCAGACAGGGGTGGGGTGTGTGCCTGTGTGTGTGCCTGTGGAAGAGGGAAGAGTCAGGAGGTGAGTGACTCGCTACAGGATTCCCAGCCTCTGACCTACTCTTGTAGCCCCTTGTGTTTATGTGGGGCCGGTCCAAGTTCAGGTTCTGGTGAATGATAATCCCCAGGATAGTGGGGACAACGGTTAGATTTTCCCTTACTAGAGATGGTCACTGCCTGGCATTTGTGTGGCATCAGTGTTACCTGCCACTTGCCAGCCCAAGCCTGGATATTGTCCAGATCTTGTTGCATTTGAACGCGGACTGCTTCAGGACCTGAGGAGTCACGAATGGTGCTGTACACTGTGCAGTCATCGGTGAACATCCCCGATTCTGCTGCCTGTGGGGGTGGGTGCGGTCATTGATGAAGCAGCCGAAGGTGGTTGGCTCTAGAACGCTGTCCTGTTGGAGATTTGAAGGAGTGTGTTAAGTGAAGAACGAGGGGGCAGGGTTGGACTTTCGGACCAGGGAACACAAACTCGAGCCTTTCCAAGTCCGTCGCATTGACCTAACACTGCACCTTATCTTGCCCTCTTCCCCCCCCCCCCCCCCCCCCCCCCCCCAGGTCCGGGAATACCTCCGTTCAGCTGTCTCTTCCTTCGAAGATCACCCTGCGAGTGGATTTGAAGAAAATGGCCCAGGAGAACAGCCAGACAGGCTTCGAGAGGAGTGTGCGCTATGCTGTGAAAGAGAAGGAAGACTGTATGATCCTGTCCTGGCAATGTTTGACGGGCAAAGAGTAGAGAGAGCTTTACTTTCAGCTCATTGGAGTAGAGAGAGCTTTACTTTCAGTTTATTGGAATAGAGGAACTTCACTTCCTGCTTAAAAGAGTAGAGGGAGCTTTACCTTCTGTTGAGAAGAAGAGGGAGATTTACTTCCTGTTTAAAAGAGCAGAGGGAGCTTTACTTTCCATTTCAAGGAGGAGGCAATTTGAAAGGGATGTCAAGATGGGCTCCTTTCCCAAGTAGCAGACCTGGGATCTCTCGCACTAAGTGCTGTTGAAGTTTAGGGTGGGCTAGCTATAAATGTTACCAGTGGCATTGATGGATGTTTTCTGGCAACTGTACACAGACTAGTGATGCAATGGTTGGGAATTGTGAATCATGGCAGCTAGAATCTCAATGAATAGTCAGACAGGCTCAAGGGACTGAATGGTCCCCTGCCGTTCCTCTGTAACTGGGTCCAGGAGGTGGCTGAGTGGCCTCAACCTGATTCTGTGTAACAGACTCCAAGAGGGGTCTGAATGGCCTCCTGCTGTTGCTCTGTAACAGGCTCAAGGAGGGGCTGAATGGCCTGTTCCTCTGTAACAGGCTTGAGATGGGGCTGAATGTCCTGTTCCTCTGTAACAGGGTCGAGGAGGGGCTGAATGGCCTGTTCCTCTGTAACAGGGTCGAGGAGGGGCTCAATGGTCTCTTGCTGTTCCTTTGAGCTTCCTTGTTGCGCCTGTGGTGTAAGGCCTGCCTGAGCCTGTTTAATCTCTTGCTGTTTCCACCCAGATTTTGTGTGGCAGTGGCAGGGTGACGATGCCGCCTGGCACCCATACAGCGCCGCGGTGTGTGCCGAACTGGAGCAGGCGAGGCGGCAGGGGCAGACGACCGTGGACCAGTCTGTCGGACGGGTCCGCTACCGTCTGGATGTCGGAAGGATGAGGCAGGTCAACAGCAAGACCAAGTACGAGCGCAAGATGAACCGCCTTCAGTCAGGTAAAAGGGGGCTTCCCGGCCTCACGGGGGCCTCTTGGAAAGAGAGGTTAGCCCAGTTCCTTACCCCAGACCCTCGGGAGTTGCTGCCCATCCCCAATCACTCAAAGGAGTGGACTGGCTCAGAGGGTGGTCGCTCCCGTCACTGTTTGGGGGGGGGGGGGGGTCGCGGTGGTGAGGCGTCTGGAATCTCCATTTCTACCTCTGAACCGTTCTTGGTGCCCCCACCTCGCCTCTCACTGATGTTCTGTCTCTGTCTCTCTCTCTCTCTCTCTCTCTCTCTCTCCCTCCGCCTCTCCCCCGCCCACAGATGCAGCCGACCCAGCAATCCTGAGCGGCGGCGACAGCCCGCAGCCCTCGGACGGAGCGTCCTGCTCGGCCACGGGTTCGGTGGCCACCAAGAAGGCGCGCCAGGAGCATCCAGAGAAGGGGGACGACGGCGGTCGGCAGGCAGGAGGCGACAGCCAGGGTAAGGAGGGTGGCACCAATACCGGGCTCAGGATGAGGGTCAGGAGCAAGCGTAGGCGGTGGGTGGCTGTGGTAGGAGGAAGCCGAACTTTGAGAGAGTGCCGCGTTCGCCCGTGGAGCACGGCCGGGCCGGCATTTGTGACGGTCCCAATGGATGTCGAAAGAGCACTGGGGGTGAGGGGGTGGTACATGACGTCTGTGAAGGGGATGGGGAGACGACGCACAGGAGAGTGACCCATCCCAGCGCACCGGGGGAGGGGGGTGTCACTTTGCTCAGTGTTTATTTATCAACATGTGCGTTACTCACACACTGTCTCTCTCTCGCGCTCACACTCTCACACACGCACACGCACGCACACACACACACCCATTACAGCTCCAGTCCATGTGTGTTGGGCAGCATGCAAGTGAATGCTCCACACTGCTTCACAGGGTGGCACTTTTGCGCACGGTGTGACCTGTTAGAGCTCACGGATGCAATTTGGGACAGCTTCCAAGTGCAATACGGTTGTACAGCACGGACACAGACCCTTCGGCCCATCCCTTCCATGCCAACCAGATATCCTAAATAAATGTAGCCCCATTTGGCCTGTACCCCTCTAACCCCTTCCTATCCATGTCCCCATCCCGATGCCTTTTAAATGCTGTAACTGTACTGGCCCCCACCCACTTCCTCCGGCAGCTCCTTCCATACACCCCCCACCTTCTGTGTGGAAAAAGTTACACCTCAGGTCCCTTTTAAATATTTCCCCCTCACCTTAAATCTACAGCCCCTATTTTTGGACTCCCCCCACGCCCCCCCCCACCCTGGTGGGGGGAAAGACCGTGTCTGTTTACCCCTGTCCATGCCCCTCCCGATGTTATAAACCTCTATAACGTCCCCTGCCCCGACGCTCCGCGGAAAACAGCCCCGGCCTCTCCCTGTAGCTCAAACCCTCCGACATCCCTGTAACTCTTATCCCTATTCACACCATCCTCCCTACAGCAGGGAGACCGGGATTGGACGCAGTATTCCCAAAGCGGCCCTGACCCATATCCATGTACAGCCCCAACACGACCCTCCCGACTCCCTGTACTCAGCGCACTGACCCATAAAGGCGAGCGTCCCGAACACCGCCCTCACCACCCTGTCTACCTGCAGCTCGACTTTCCAGGAACTACGTCCCTGCGCCCCCCGAGGTCTCTCTAATCAGCGACACTCTCCCCCAGGATCTTCCCGTTAAGTGTGTAAGCCCTGCCCTGGTTTGCCTTTCCCCAAAATGCAGCACCTCACATCGATCTAAATTAAACTCCACCTGCCACTCCTCGGCCCATCGGATCCATGTCCGGTTGTAGTCTGAGGTAACTCTGATTCACCGGGATTCTGGTCCCAGTACCGTTCGAGTGCAGCCCGTCCCATTGGAACAGCTCCCTCCATCCCCTGGTACTGGTGCCCAATGCCCTGTGAATTCTCCCGCACCGACCTGTCAGCCACGCGTTCGCCCCTTTAGCCTTGGTGCCCCAGCTGTAATCTGGAGATTGCTACCTTTCTGGTTCTGCCTTTTAAAGTTAGCCCCTCGCTGCTCATGTACCCTTAGTAGAACCTCTTTTATCCTGTTTGTACCTGTGTTGTTGGTTCCATTGTAGACCACCACAGCCGGATCCTGTGCTACCCGGGTGAGATATCCTGAAGCCAGGCACCGTGGCCTCAAGGGGACTGGCAGCTCTGGCCAAGAGAACAGCATCTGTTCCCCTGACTGTGGCACCCCTGACTAACAAGTACGGTCCTCCTTTCTTGGCCACCCCTTTGAACATCTCGCTGTACCGCGGCACCGTGGTCAATTTGCTCATCCTCCCTGCGGCAGCAATCCGCGCCCCCCCCCGGCAACCCCCACAACTCTCGCCCACACAGGGAACAGCAGTCTGAAACCTATCAGGTAGGGCTGAGGGCCCTTCAGCGCTGCCTCCTGTCCCACGTGCAGCACGCCATATCGACCTGAGACGCGCTGCCTGGATGGAGGTGGAAGCCGAACCTTTGGGAATGAGAGACGGACAGCTGCTCGCAAGGAGATAAACTTGCAGGGATTCAGGGTGGGGTTGGCGGTCATGGAAATAAGTGGGCTGCTCCAAGGAGAGACAGCGGGAACCTCGACGGCCACCCCTAGCGAAAAGTGACTGTGGTGTTTTCACTGATGCAGAACAACGGTATCCCTCTCACTCATCTCCTCAGGAACGGTGAAGACTGTGGTCGTGAAGGGGAAGGCGGCCGTGGACTCTGAGTGCCAAGAGAAGACGGGCAAGGTATCTCCCAGGGCAGTATGGTCCAAGCCTGGACGAGGACAGCATGAGGGCCTGAGCTAACCGTACAAAGCCGGTCACTGCACTGCTGTCTGTGCCTGGACCCTCTGCTCCTGCAAGGCTCTCGTTTATCCCAATGCTCCTCCTTTACCAACATGTCACCCTTTATCCCCCCTGCCCCCCGCTGCCACCAACTCTCACTGCCTGGATCACCCCTTGGTGTGCAGCATCTCTGCTGCTCTGCATTTCAGGTGGTCGCTCTCTCTCACGCAGGGTTCTCCCACCTCTCTCTCTGTCTCTCTCTCCCTCTCTCTGTGTTTTCCCAGCCTGCCCCTCCGTCCATCTCTCTCTCTCTCTTTCTCTGTGTGTGTCTCTCTCTCTCTCTCTCTCTCTCTCTCTCTCTCTCTCTCTCTCTCTCTCTCTCTCTCTCTCTCTCTCTCTGTGTCTCTCTCTCTCTCTCTCTCTCACAATGTTGCCCCAGCCTGCCCCTCCATCCCCACCCCTTCACTTCCTCATTACTCACTTCCTGATTTATGGGGGAGTGTCCCAATTTCTTTCCCTATCACTGTTTGGCTGTTCCTGTTGACACCCGGGAGTGATAAATCTCGGACAGGTTTGTGCACAGAGCGGCAAATTGCTTGTGGATTGTCGCCCGAAGTTATTAGCTGAGAACTGATGTTTGCATCAACAACATGGAACGCTCCGATTCTCTTTGCTTTGACACTCCTCGCTTTCTTTCTCGTGGAGGTATATTTGTTGTCCCCACGCCCTCCCTGTCTGGAGATCTCGCTACCTTCACCCGCACCCCCTCAGTTTTCAGACAGTTCAGCGTATCTTCGGTAGCGTGCTTCCTGCTATTCCATCAGGGTGCTGGTCGAAAGGCGCAGAGTTGGTAACCACTCCTTCCCCTCTCCTGCAGGCCCATGTGTACGGAGAAGGCGAATGTGTGTACGATGCACTGTTAAACCAGGTACGTGCCATAACCGACCCTTCGAGTCCACGCAGGTGGAGTTGAGTTTGCACAGATATCCGAGCTATAGCACTTCTGGTAAAAGAAACCATTCAAAGTAGGGCCCTGGGCGGTGTTGTGGAGCAGAGACACCGAGGGATTCAGGTACACAGCTCTTTGCAGTTTCCCTCACACGTAGACGGGGGGGTTAAGAAGGCGTTCGGCATGCTTGCTTTCATTGCTAACACCTCTGAGTGTAGAAGCTGGGGACGTTGGTGAGGTCTCTTCTGTGTGCAGTACTGGTCTCCCAGTAAGAAGGAGAGGGTCCAGAAGACATTCACCAGGATGTTGGCAGGCATGGAGGGTTTGAGTTGTAAGGAGAGGCTGGGACTTTTTATTCTCACTGGACCGTAGGAGGCTGAGGGGTGTCTTTATAGAGGACAGCACGGTGGCTCGGTGGTTAGCACTCCTGCCTCACGGCACCGGGAACCCAGGTATCATTCCATCCTCAGGTAACTGACTGTGTAGAGTTTCCATGTTCTCCCCATATCCGCATGGGTTTCCTCCCACAGTCCAGGGATGTGTGGGTTAGGGTGGGTTAGCCGTGGGAAATTACCCATAGTGCACAGGGATGTGCGGGTTAGGGTGGGTTAGCCGTGGGAAATTACCCATAGTGCACAGGGATGTGCGGGTCAGGGTGGGTTAGCCGTGGGGAATTACCCATAGTGCACAGGGATGTGGGGGTTAGGGTGGGTTAGCCGTGGGGAATTACCCATAGTGCACAGGGATGTGTGGGTGAGGGTGGGTTAGCCGTGGGGAATTACCCATAGTGCACAGGGATGTGCAGGTCAGTGTGGGTTAGCCATGGGAAATTACCCATAGTGCCCAGGGATGTGGGGGTTAGGGTGGGTTAGCCGTGGGGTATTACCCATAGTGCACAGGGATGTGCGGGTTAGGGTGGGTTAGCCGTGGGGTATTACCCATAGTGCACAGGGATGTGGGGGTTCGGGTGGGTTAGCCGTGGGGAATTACCCATAGTGCACAGGGATGTGGGGGTTAGGGTGGGTTAGCCGTGGGGAATTACCCATAGTGCACAGGGATGTGCGGGTTAGGGTGGGTTAGCCGTGGGGTATTACCCATAGTGCACAGGGATGTGCGGGTTAGGGTGGGTTAGCTGTGGGGAATTACCCATAGTGCACAGGGATGTGCGGGTTAGGGTGGGTTAGCCGTGGGGAATTACCCATAGTGCACAGGGATGTGCAGGTTAGGGTGGGTTAGCCGTGGGGAATTACCCATAGTGCACAGGGATGTGGGGGTCAGGGTGGGTTAGCCGTGGGGAATGCGGGGTTACAGGGACGTGGGTGTGACTCTGGGTGGCATGTTGTTTGGAGGGTCGGTGTGGACTAGTGAGAGGCACAGATAAGGTGAATAGCAAACATCTATTCGATTGGGTGGGTGTGTTGGAAACGACCGGGTAGATGTTTAGGGTGAAAAGAGAAAGATTTAAGAGGACACAAAGGGGAATGGTTTCACACAGAGTGTGGTTCGCGTGTGGAATGATGTGCCAGAGGGAGTAGTGGGTGTGGGTACAGTTACAGTGTGTGTGGAAGGCATTTGGCGAGATACATAAATAAGGAAGGTTTAGAGGGACATGGAGTAGGCAGGTCGGAGTAGTTTGGTTTGGGATCATGGTCGGCATGAACTAGTCGGACTGAAGGGTCTGTTTCCATGCTGTGTGACTCTGACTGTGTGGATTTAGCAGACTCGGGAGCTCATCCTGAGCAGCGATCTAATTGAAATGTATCAAGTCCCATGGGGACTTGAGAGAAAACCTCCTTTCGTGGAGTTTAAGAATGGGGGCGCAGGAGGGGGCACGGTCTCCTGTTGGAGTGGGAGGTTAGGAAGAATTTCTTCCCTCGGGGAGGGGGTCTGTGTAATTCTCTTTTGCAGGGGTAGATTGGCCATGCAAAATTGCCCCTTAGTCGCCAGGGATGTGTATGTTAGGTGGAATAGCCAGAGGAAGTGCGGAATTGTGGGGGCTGGGTGGGATGCTGTGACGGACAGTGTGGATTTGTTGGGCCGAGTGGCCTGCTTCCACCGTGTAGGGATTCTGTGATTCTCTGAATGATATTTTGTCTTTGACTCATAAAATGCATAATAGAGACAAACATGCGGAGATAGTCGGAACTGCAGATGCTGGAGAATCTGAGATAACGAGGTGTAGAGCTGGGTGAACACAGCAGGCCGAGCAGGAAAGCTGATGACTTGGGTCTGGACCCTTCTTCAGAAATGGGACAAACACCCACTTGTATGCTGGGAGATCTTCGGTCAACTGCTCCCTGATGCACATTGACTTAAAGTCACGATTCTGAAACAACCAACTGAGTTACTTATTTAAGTCTCTTCACACAGATAAACTGAGCTCATATGCCACCAGTTTCAAATCCAAATTCTTAAAACGTGATCTTAAAATGCAATCACACGCATTTACTCACTTTGCGGGTGAGCTGCCTTCTTGAACCACTGCAGACCAGGTGCTGTAGACCCACAGTGTCCCTCAGGGAGGGAATTCCAGGGTTCCTGAGCCAGTAACACTGAAGGACCGGCCGATATATTTCCAAGCCGGGATGGGAAGCAAAACGTCAGCCTTCCTGCCCCTTTGATGCTGCTTGGCCTGCTGTGTTCATCCAGCTGTACACCTTGTTATCTCAGATTCTCCAGCATCGGCAGCTCCTACTGTCTCAGAGAGCATTGTTTTACTCGTTAACATCTTTTCAACAGACCAATGTCCAGTTTAACAACAACAAGTACTACATCATTCAACTCCTGGAAGATGATGCAAAGAGGCATTTCAGCGTCTGGATGCGATGGGGCAGAGGTGAGCAGTCTGAGATTTGGATAGTGTGCCTTCCAGCCCTTATTGTCTCTGAGCGCCACACAAAACTGGATGGGTCATGTCTTACTGCCTGATCGCACTGAGACAGAAGCAATAGCACATCGAGGAGATGGGATGGAGGGGGTTAAGTAGGGTCCCGATGGGGATATAAAATATTAAACGGGGACGGGGGGGTCCCGATGGGGATATAAAATATTAAACGGGGACGGGGGGGTCCCGATGAGGATATAAAATATTAAACGGGGACGGGGGGGTCCCGATGAGGATATAAAATATTAAACGGGGACGGGGGGGGTCCCGATGAGGATATAAAATATTAAACGGGGACGGGGGGGTCCCGATGAGGATATAAAATATTAAATGGGGACGGGGGGGGACGGGGAGGGTCCCGGCGGGGGATATAAAATATTAAACGGGGACGGTGGGGGACGGGGAGGGTCCCGGCGGGGGATATAAAATATTAAACGGGGACAGAGGGGGATGCGGAGGGTCCCGGCGGGAGATATAAAATATTAAACAGGGACGGGTAGGGTCCCGATGGGGGATATAAAATATTAAACGGGGATGGAGGAGGATGAGGAGGGTCCCGATGGGGGATATAAAATATTAAACGGGGACGGAGGGGTACGGGGAGGGTCCTGACGGAGGATATAAAATATTAAACGGGGACGGGGAGGGTCCCGACGGGGGATATAAAATATTAAACGGGGATGGAGGAGGATGAGGAGGGTCCCGATGGGGGATATAAAATATTAAACGGGGACGGAGGGGTACGGGGAGGGTCCTGACGGAGGATATAAAATATTAAACGGGGACGGGGAGGGTCCCGACAGGGGATATAAAATATTAAATGGGGACGGGGAGGGTCCCGACAGCGGTCAGACAGGTACACGTTGAGGACTGATGATTTAATTGAAAGCCAAGTTCACCGATTGACGTTTTCTCGCCAATTTTCCATTTCAGTCGGGAAGGTTGGACAACACAATCTCATTCCGTGTGGCAGTGACCTGAACAAAGCCAAGGAAATCTTCGAAAAGAAGTCGGTCCAGTGAAACTTTCTTTTAGGTTTGATTGGTGTGTGGTAAACACTCTCAGGACAAGGACAGCACGGGGTTAGATACAGGGTAAAGCCCCCTCTACACTGTCCCCCACCATCACACACTCCCAGGGACAGCACGGGGTTAGATACAGGGTAAAGCTCCTTCTACACTGTCCCCCACCATCAAATATCCCAGGGACAGCACGGGGGTAAGATACAGTGTAAAGCTCCCTCTACACTATCCTCCCCCCCCCCCCCCCATCACACACTCCCAGGGACAGGGAGCGGACGTTGTTAGATCCAGAGTAAAGCTCCCTTTACAGTCCCCCACTCAGAGCCATGCGTGCTTTGCTTCCAGCTGAACGATGAGCAGAGAGCTGCGACCTGACCAGCTGGCTGTAAGGGCTGGAATCCCGGTGGGGTGGGGTGGGGGGTGGTGGTGGTGGGGTGGTTCGGTGGGGTGGGGGTGTGCTTAGTGCTCGGTTTGCAAGGCGGGACGCTGTTTGACTTTGAACCTGGCGCCCTCACCTTTCACCCCCGTCTGCCCCTCCCAGGTTCCTGGATAAGACCAAGAACAGCTGGTCAAACCGAGCATGTTTTGAGAAGGTCGCCGGGAAGTATGACCTGTTGAGTCGGGATTACAGTGGAGATGCCCCTCCGGATGAGGTGTGTGGGAATGCATCTGTTCCTTTTTCGGGCGATGGTTTAATGGGAACGTTCTCCTCTTTCATCAGGACAAAGATTGAACGAGGGTGGGTCCTGATGTGGGAGATTTCTACAGGACGTTTGTTCGGCCACTTTGGAATGCTACTGGTCTCTCTGCGACAGCAAAGATGTTCAGCTTGAAATTGCTCAAAACGATTTACAAGGTCGTTGCCGGAGTTGGAGGGTTTGAGCTACAGGGAGAGGCTGGGGCTGTTTTCCCTGGAGTGTCAGAGTCTGACTGGTGACCTTGTAGAGGTTTATAAAACCATGAGGGGCATGGATAGGGTGAATAGATAATGTATTTTCCCCCAATGGGCGGGGGAGTCAAAAACTAGAGGGGCACAGGTTTAAGGTGGGAGGGGAAAGGTTTACAAGGGACCTGAGGGGCCACTTTTTCACGCAGAGGGTGGGGCGTGTATGGAAGGAGCTGCCGGAGGAAGTGGGTGGGGGCCGGTACAGTTACAGCATTTAAAAGGCATCGGGATGGGGACGTGGATAGGAAGGGTTTAGAGGGCCATGGGGTGATTAGGACTGGATTAATTTTGGATATCTGGTCAGCACGAACAGTTTAGAGTGAGGGGTCTGCTTCCATGTGTACAATTCTGCGACTGTGTCAGACAGACAGGCGAGATGGTCTCAGAGACGGATGTGGAAAGGAGAACAGATGGAGTTGTTCACAGTGACAGGCCAGGGAGGGTGGGGTGGATAAACTGTCCTTCGTTCTGGAAAGGTCAAGGACCAGAGGCCATTGCGAAATGGTGAGAGGAAAGGCAACAACAGCGAGTGGTTAGGATCAGGGACGTACGGCCCAAGGACGCGGTTAGGATCAGGGACGTACCGCCCAAGGACGCGGTTAGGATCGGGGACGTACGGCCCAAGGACGCGGCTGGGATCAGGGACGTACGGCCCAAGGACGCGCTTAGGATCGGGGACGTACCGCCCAAGGACGCGCTTAGGATCGGGGACGTACCGCCCAAGGACGCGGTTAGGATCAGGGACGTACCGCCCAAGGACACGGTTAGGATCGGGGACGTACCGCCCAAGGACGTGGTTAGGATCGGGGACGTACCGCCCAAGGACACGGTTAGGATCGGGGACGTACCGCCCAAGGACACGGTTAGGATCGGGGACGTACGGTTAGGATCGGGGACGTACCGCCCAAGGGCGCGGTTAGGATCGGGGACGTACCGCCCAAGGACACGGTTAGGATCAGGGACGTACGGCCCAAGGACGCGCTTAGGATCGGGGACGTACGGCCCAAGGACGCGGCTAGGATCAGGGACGTACCGCCCAAGGACGCGCTTAGGATCGGGGACGTACCGCCCAAGGACACGGTTAGGATCGGGGACGTACAGCCCAAGGACACGGTTAGGATCGGGGACGTACGGTTAGGATCGGGGACGTACCGCCCAAGGGCGCGGTTAGGATCGGGGACGTACCGCCCAAGGACGTGGTTAGGATCGGGGACGTACCGCCCAAGGACGCGGTTAGGATCGGGGACGTACCGCCCAAGGGCGCTGTTAGGATCGGGGACGTGCCGCCCAAGGACGTGGTGGAGCCAGTTTGAAATGTTGACCTCCCCAGGAGAAATTGATTGTTTTTCTGATCACATTTGCAATGCCATGGGGAAATATAAAGGGAGGGCAGAAGGGTGAGTGATTTGCTCCAGCCGGAGCTGGCCTGCCCAAAATTAAGCAAACGGTTCCTCCCCCCGCACTGACAATGCCCTTCAGTTATGGGTTTGCGGGAAAGTGTCCATTCTAAACGTACTGTTGACTTGCTGATTCCCACATATCTCTTCCAACAGAGTGCGAAGGTGGAAAAGACCCCCAAAGTGGAGTCGAAGCTGGACCATCGAGTACAGGAGCTGATTGAGTTGATTTGTAACATACAGGCCATGGAGGAGATGGTGGTACAGATGAAATATGATACCAAGAAAGCCCCCCTAGGTCAGAAAAATGACTTGAATCGCAACGTTCGTGCATGTTGTTCTGACTTGGTGCAGAGGAGCTAGTTTCACTGAGGTTCTTCACCATGATGGATGCAATCCCATCCCACTCAAACTCCTTGGATGCCCAAGACCAATAAACACGGCCCATGTTCCATCCACTCGCATCGGACACAATCCCAACGGACTCAAACCCCCTTCCCGTTCCCGCTCATCGGACACAATCCCAACGGACCCAAACCCCCTTCCCATTCCCGCCCATCGGACACAATCCCAACAGACCCAAACCCCCTTCCCATTCCCGCCCATCGGACACAATCCCAACGGACCCAAACCCCCTTCCCGTTCCCTCCCAATGGACCCAAACCCCCTTCCCATTCCCTCCTATCGGACACAATCCCAATGGACCCAAACCCCCTTCCCGTTCCTGCCCATCGGACACAATCCCAACGGACCCAAACCCCCTTCCCATTCCCTCCTATCGGACACAATCCCAATGGACCCAAACCCCCTTCCCGTTCCTGCCCATCGGACCCAAACCCCCTTCCTGTTCCCTCCTATCGGACACAATCCCAACGGTCCCAGTGCAGCGTTTTAGCCGAGGAGATAATTGGTGTGAAGGTGTGTAATGCAGCAGTTGGTGGTCACACAGCGAGTACCTAACAACAACGTTTGGTAGCTCCGGTCTGAGGGCCTGTGTTTTCTCCTGGTATCGCCTTTGGCTTGTGCATCGATCCCACTGGGATCAGAGACGTCTTCCCGTTGCTTTGCTGCTGCTGTTCCCTGAGAGGACACGCGGGTTAATTCCTGATGGTGAAGGATGGCGTGTGTGGCACTGCAGCAGCTCCTGCTCGGCACTCGGTTACCACCGGCTTAGATATCCTGCTCGGTCTGCGGAGTTTGGACCTGCTCCCAACGCCGTTTGGCAGCGGCATGGCCGCCCTTGAATTGGCTACCATGGTGGCGATCCTGAGATGTTACTTTGGTTGTGCAGAGCCGGAGATGATGGGGAAGAAGGGTCAGGAGTCGACCATGTAACCTGCGCCACCACTGAGTTTGACCCACTATTCCCCCAGCTCCCTGGGTACCACCCCCGCCCCCCGAGGGTGTCGACCACAGCCTTGATCGCCCGAACGTTCTCCTCAGCCCGCTGGGCTAGTGAGTTCCAAAGAACTCCATCCCGCGGAGGGAAGGCAGCTCTCTGCCTGCCACCCCCCTCGAACGATGGGATCTCCGTCAGCCCAAGACTGCTCCCAAGGCCCCATCCCCGCGCTTTCGATTTTCACAATGTTGGAGCGGCACTCAGAGCTGTGCAGCACTGAGACAGTCCCTTCAGCCCAACCTGTCTGTGCTGACCCAGATTATCCTAGCTCAATCTGGTCCCGTTTGCCGGCATTCGGCCCCTATCCCTCTGAATGCTCCCTATTCTTGTCCCCATCCAGATGCCTTTTAAATGCTGTAACTGTACCAGCCCCCACCCACTTCCTCTGGCAGCTCGTTCCACACACCCTCTGTGAGAAATAGTTACCCCTCAGGTCCCTTTTAACTCTTTCCCCTCTCCCACCTTAACGCTAACCCCCTCTGGTTTTGCCTCACTCCCACCCTGGGGAAAGGAACACATTAAGGACATAAGAACCAGGAGCAGGAGGAGGCCGTGTGGCCCCTTGAGCCTGCTTCATTGCTCAAGTCCACGGACTCAGCTTCACTTACACCCCCGCTCACCATAGCCCTTAATTCTGTTACTGTTCAATAACCTATCTGTCTTTGCCTTAAAAACATTCAATGAAGTAGCCTCAAGTGCTTCACTGCGCAGGGAATTCCACAGTTTCACAACCCTTTGGGTGAAGATGTTCCTCCTCAGCCCGAAATCTGCTGCCCCCCCTTTTTTTTGAGGCAGTGCTCCTAGTTCTAGTTTCACCCTCCAGTGAAAATACCCTTCTTGCTTACTATCTTATCTGTTCCCTTCATAATTTTATATGTTTCTACAAGATTCTCTCTCATTCTTCTACATTCCAATGAGCATAGTCCCAGCCTACTCAATCTCTCCTCATAAATCAACCCTCTCAACTTCAGAATAACCCAGTGAATCTCCGCTGCAGCACCCTCCAGTCCAAGTGCTTCCTTTCTCAAGGAAGGCAACCAGGACCATACACAGGCCTTGGCTGTTCGTCCTATCCACGCCGCTGTGCGATCGCCATCCTCCTGACCGAGCCCTTTCAGAGAGAGAGAGAGAGCCTCGCGTTCCGGTGAACCCCGGTCGGAATCTCGGCCCAATTTACCTGGCTCACGTGACTACTCAAGCTGTGGTGTCTCCCTGTGCAGGTAAACTGACGACGGCTCAGATTAAAGCTGGTTACGTGTCCCTTCAGAAGATTGAGGACTGTATTAACCGGAATGTGAGCGGGAAGGCCCTGGTAGAGGCCTGCAATGAGTTCTATACCAGGATACCGCATGACTTTGGGTAAGAGCTCAGTACCAGGCAGCCGCGAGGTGTTGGTTCTGACCGCTCCTGTACAGGCATTCCGTACTGAAGGAAGCATTTTCCCCTTCCTCCTTTCCGGTGTCCCTGCAATGGCCTGGCACGCACTGCCCGTCAAGGTTGGCTCAGTGGTTAGCTCTGCTGCCTCACGGTGCCAGGGACCCGGGCTCGATTCCACCCACTGGCAGCGCTGTGTCTGTGTCGAGTTTGCACGCCGTCCCCCTGACTAATGTCCCTGTACAGCCACAACACGACCCTCCCAACTCCTGTACTCAACGCACTGACCAATAAAGGTGAGCACCCCAAACACCACCCTCACCGCCCTGTCTACTTGTGACTCCACCTTCTAAGAACTATAACCCTGCACTCCAAGGTCTCTCTGTTCAGCAACGTGTCCCAGGACCTTACGATTCAGTGTGTAAGTCCTGCCCTGGTTCGCCTCTCCCCAAAATGCAGCACCTCATATTAAACTCCATCTGCCACTCCTTGGCCCATTGGTCCTCTTCCAGCTAGAAACTGGAAATTCAAGCCCACCGACTCCCACAGCTACCTAGAATACACCTCCTCCCACCCACCCCCCTGCAAAAATTCCATCCCCTATTCCCAATTCCTCCACCTCCGCCGCATCTGCTCCCAGGATGAGGCATTCCACTCCCACATTTTCCAGATGTCTGCGTTCTTCAGGGACCGCAACGTTCCCCCCCCCCCGCAGTGGTCGAGAACGCCCTCGGCCGTGTCTCCCGCATTTCCTGCAACACATCCCTTACACCCCGCCCCCGCCATAACCGCTCCAAGAGGATCCCCCTCGTTCTCACACACCACCCCACCAACCTCCGGATACAACGCATCATCCTCTGACACTTCCGCCATCTACAATCCGACCCCACCACCCAAGACATTTTTCCATCCCCACCCTTGTCTGCCTTCCAGAGGGACCACTCTCTCCGTGACTCCCTTGTTCGCTCCACACTGCCCTCCAACCCCACCACACGCGGCATCTTCCCCTGCAGCCGCAGGACGTGCTACACTTTCCCCCACACCTCCTCCCTCACCCCTATCCCAGGCCCCAAGATGACTTTCCATATTAAGCAGAGGTTCACCTGCACATCTGCCAATGTGGTATACTGCATCCACTGTACCCGGTGTGGCTTCCTCTACATTGGGGAAACCAAGCGGAGGCTTGGGGACCGCTTTGCAGAACACCTCCGCTCAGTTCGCAACAAACAACTGCACCTCCCAGTCGCAAACCATTTCCACTCCCCCTCCCATTCTTTAGATGACATGTCCATCATGGGCCTCCTGCAGTGCCACAATGATGCCACTCGAAGGTTGCAGGAACAGCAACTCATATTCCGCCTGGGAACCCTGCAGCCATATGGTATCAATGTGGACTTCACCAGCTTCAAAATCTCCCCTTCCCCACCGCATCCCAAAACCAGTCCAGTTCGTCCCCTCCCCCCACTGCATCCCAAAACCAGTCCAGCCTGTCTCTGCCTCCCTAACCGGTTCTTCCTCTCACCCATCCCTTCCTCCCACCCCAAGCCGCACCTCCATTTCCGACCTACTAATCTCATCCCACCTCCTTGACCTGTCCGTCTTCCCTGGACTGACCTATCCCCTCCCTACCTCCCCACCTATACTCTCCTCTCCATCTATCTTCTTTTCTCTCCATCTTCGGTCCGCCTACCCCTCTCTCCCTATTTATTCCAGTTCCCTCCCCCCATCCCCCTCTCTGATGAAGGGTCTAGGCCCGAAACGTCAGCTTTTGTGCTCCTGAGATGCTGCTGGGCCTGCTGTGTTCATCCAGCTCCACACTTTATTATCTTGGCAGTTGTGTTGTGACTCACGTGAGGGAGAAAGGGGGCAATGCTTTCCACCTTATCAGATTAAAGAAACTGCCTATCGCTTCCAAGTGTGTCTCAGCACACTCACGCCCACCATCTCAGTTCAGAGGCTGTTGCTGGGCAAATTTTCAAAACTCACTCTGTTTGACTAGCAGTTGTTGGCCTTTAAACAGTGTCTTCTCTCTGTTTCCTACAAGAGTTTTTTTCCCGAAATTATAACGAGTGCTGCTGTGCAGTGGTAGTGTCAGGGGGGAAGTGAGGAGAAACAGAAGTACCAGAGAGCCTCCTCACTGTCGGGGCAGGGATCACAAAAAACAAGGATGTCAGATAAAACAAATGTTTTTCTCCCGTAGTCACACGTTTTTTATTTCCTCATAAACAGCAAGTTCTTTTGACTCGCGTGTGGAAAAACTTTACGTGTTAAATCCGATTCACTCTGTGAATGAACCTTCCGATGTTCCCAGCTGATAAATGTAAGACGTAGGTCTGTGCTTCTGTGAGCCTCACTGGATTATTAGTGATGTTACCACCACACGACGGCCCCTCCTGTTAACCCGCGTATCCTTCTTTTCATTCCACAAAAGGCTGAAGACACCCCCTCTGATCAGATCCAAGAAGGAATTACAAGAGAAAGTGGGACTTCTGGAGGTAAAATGCACCCTCTTCCGGTTATTAGACTCCTGTGCCGCACAGAAAGAAGACCCCTTTGGCCCAACTCCAACCATGCCGACCAGCATTCGGCCCCCTATCCCCCTAAACCCTTCCTATCCACGTCCCCAACCCGATGCCTGTTAAATGCTGTAACTGTACCGGCCCCCACCCACTTCCTCCGGCAGCTCCTTCCACACACCCTCTGCGTGAAAAAAGTCACCCCTCGGGTCCCTTTTAAATCTTTCCCCGTCACCTTAAACCTACCCCCCTCTAGTTTTGGACTCTCCCTACCCTGGGCAGGGGGGTTGAGGGGGGGGAATACCTTGTCTAGTTACCCTGTCTGTGCCCCTCATGGTTTTATAACCTTTGATAACATCACCCCTCAGCCTGTGACGTTCTGGGGAAATTAGCCCCAGCTCACCCCTACAACCCCAGCAACATCCTTGTAAATCAGCGTTCCAAAAGTGGCCCTGACCAAGCTGCAACGTGACCCTGCCAACTCCTGGACTCAACGCACTGACCAAGAAAGGCAAGCGTACCAAATGCCGCCTTGATTATCTGATCTACTTGTGACTTAATTTTCAAGGAATTACGAACGTGCACCCCAAGGTCTGTCTGCTCAGCAACACTCCCCCAGGACATTACCGTTCAGTGTGTAAGTCCTGCCCTGATTTGCCTTTCCCCAAAATGCAGCACCTCACGTTGATCTAAATTAAACCCCGTCTGCCGCTCCTCGGCCCCATCTGATTAAGGTCTCGTTGTACTCTGGGATAATCTTCTTCCCAATCCACGACGCCATCAATTTTAATGTCATCTGCAAACTTTCTGATCATGCATCCTGTATTTGCATTTAAATCATTTATAGAAATGACAGAAAGCAGTGGGCCCAACACTGAACCTTAAGGCACACTCAGGTACAGGCGTCCAATCCAGAAAGCAGGCCTCCAGCATTCTATTGAGATCTGTCATTCCCACCAAACATCTCCCTGGGGCTGGGGGTGAGAGGTGGCAAGGCAGGGCTGCCCCTTCCCTCTTTCCCCCCGAGTTAGAACGTTCTCTCTTCGGACTGTGACTCTGGCGCTGAGCTGAGTCTGGCTGTGTAGCATCTGCTGTCTCCAAACTCACCACACTAACCTGTGTGTGTGTGCGTGTGCCTGTCTGTGTGTGTGCACACGCGCCTGTGTGTCTTTGTGTGTCTGTGTCTTTGTATACACGCGCGCCTGTGTGTCTTTGTCTGTATGCACACGCGCTTGTGTGTGTGTGTCTCTGCCTGTGTGTGTGCATGCCTGTGTGTGCATGCGTGCACGCCTGTGTTTGTGTGTGTCTGTCTGTGCGTGTATGCGCGCCCCTCTGCGTGTGTGTGTGTGTCTGTCTGTCTGTGTGTGTGCACGTCTGTGTGTGCGCGTGCGCGTGTGTGTGTGTGTGCCTGTTTCTGTGTGTTTCAGGCACTGAGTGATATCGAGATTGCCATCAAGTTGGTGGGCTCGAATATGGAGAGTACGGAGAACCCACTGGACCGACACTATCACTCCCTGCAGTGCGATCTTCAGCCCCTGGATCATGCAACTGCGGAATTCAAGGTCGGTCTCTCCTCACTTGCTTCCCAGGACCGTCCGAGGACGGACTTATACTGCTGGTAGGGAAGGGAGAATAGTGTCCATGCTCTGGGCATTGACAAACACACAGGGACAGGGACAGGGACAGCACGGGGTTAGATACAGGGTGAAGCTCCTGTGCACTGTCCCCCTCACCCCCACATCAAACACTCCCAGGGACAGGGACAGCACGGGGTTAGATACAGGGTAAAGCTCCTGTGCACTGTCCACCCCACCCCCACATCAAACACTCCCAGGGACAGGGACAGCACGGGGTTAGATACAGGGTAAAGCTCCTGTGCACTGTCCCCCTCACCCCACATCAAACACTCCCAGGGACAGCATGGGGTTAGATACAGGGTAAAGCTCGTGTGCAGTGCCAGATTGGGTTTGGGATCATGCTGATCAGAGCCTGAGCATGCGGCTGAGACAGGGCATTGATATCGGTGGGATTGCCCCTCCCTAGTTAGAGGGTCGGACACAGTGAGCGGGTGGAAGTGCATCTGCTGCATGAACCCAGAGCGTGAGTATTTCTGTTTCTTCCCCCTCCCACACCTCCCCCAACTTGCTGTGTGTAGCTGATTGAGAAGAGCCTGCAGAGCACACACGCAGACACACACAATGACTACACCATGAAACTACTGGATGTCTTTGAAGTGGAGAGGATGGAGGAGGGTGCTGTGTTCCGCACTAATCTGGGAAACAGGTAGGCTGTGTACGCAATGGGACGGCAATTACCAAAACAGACTGACTGGTGTCTCTCAGTACCCCCCCTCTCTCTCAGGGAGGTATCTGTACACTGACTGGTGTCTCTCAGTACCCCCCCTCTCTCTCAGGGAGATATCTGTACACTGACTGGTGTCTCTCAGTTCCCCCCCTCTCTCTCAGGGAGGTATCTGTACACTGACTGGTGTCTCTCAGTTCCCCCCCTCTCTCTCAGGGAGGTATCTGTACACTGACTGGTGTCTCTCAGTCCCCCCTCTCTCTCTCGGGGAGATATCTGTACACTGACTGGTGTCTCTCAGTCCCCTCTCTCTCTCAGGGAGATATCTGTACACTGATTGGTGTCTCTCAGTCCCCCCTCTCTCTCAGGGAGATATCTGTACACTGACTGGTGTCTCTCAGTTCCCCCCCTCTCTCTCAGGGAGGTATCTGTACACTGACTGGTGTCTCTCAGTCCCCCCTCTCTCTCAGGGAGATATCTGTACACTGACTGGTGTCTCTCAGTACCCCCCTCTCTCTCAGGGAGATATCTGTACACTGATTGGTGTCTCTCAGTCCCCTCTCTCACTCAGGGAGATATCTGTACACTGACTGGTGTCTCTCAGTCCCCTCTCTCTCTCAGGGAGGTATCTGTACACTGCCTGGTGTCTCTCACTCCCACCTCTCTCTCTCAGGGAGGTATCTGTACACTGACTGGTGTCTCTCAGTACCATCTCTCTCTCAGGGAGATATCTGTACACTGACTGGTGTCTCTCAGTCCCCTTTCTCTCTCTCGGGGAGATATCTGTACACTGACTGGTGTCTCTCAGTCCCCCTCTGTCTCAGGGAGATATCTGTACACTGACTGTTGTCTCTCAATCCCCCCTCTCTTTGTACACTGACTGGTGTCTCTCAATCCCCCCCCCCCTCTCTCAGGGAGATATCTGTACACTGACTGGTGTATCTCAGTCCCCTCTCTCTCTCAGGGAGATATCTGTACACTGACTGGTGTCTCTCAGTCCCCTCTCTCTCTCTCGGGGAGATATCTGTGCACTGACTGGTGTCTCTCAGTCCCCCTCTCTCTCAGGGAGATATCTGTACACTGACTGGTGTATCTCAGTCCCCTCTCTCTCTCAGGGAGTTATCTGTACACTAACTGGTGTCTCTCAGTCCCCCCTCTCTCAGGGAGATATCTGTACACTGACTGGTGTCTCTCAATCCCCCCCCTCCTCTCTCAGGGAGATATCTGTACACTGACTGGTGTCTCTCAATTCCCCCCCCCCCTCTCTCTCAGGGAGATATCTGTACACTGACTGGTGTATCTCAGTCCCCTCTCTCTCTCAGGGAGATATCTGTACACTGACTGGTGTCTCTCAGTCCCCCCTCTCTCTCAGGGAGATATCTGTACACTGACTGGTGTCTCTCAGTCCCCCCTCTCTCTCTCAGGGAGATATCTGTACACTGACTGGTGTCTCTCAGTCCCCTCTCTCTCTCAGGGAGGTATCTGTACACTGCCTGGTGTCTCTCACTCCCACCTCTCTTTCTCAGGGAGATATCTGTACACTGACTGGTGTCTCTCAGTCCCCTCTCTCTCAGGGAGATATCTGTACACTGACTGGTGTCTCTCAGTCCCCCCTCTCTCTCTCAGGGAGATATCTGTACACTAATTGGTGTCTCTCAGTCCCCTCTCTCTCTCAGGGAGATATCTGTACACTGACTGGCGTCTCTCAGTCCCCCCTCTCTCTCAGGGAGATATCTGTACACTGACTGGTGTCTCTCAGTCCCATCCCTCTCTCAGGGAGATATCTGTACACTGACTGTTGTCTCTTAGTCCGCTCTCTCTCTCTCAGGGAGATATCTGTACACTGACTGGTGTATCTCAGTCCCCTCTCTCTCTCAGGGAGATATCTGTAGACTGACTGGTGTCTCTCAGTCCCCCCTCTCTCTCTCAGGGAGATACTGTACACTGACTGGTTTCTCTCAGTCCCCCCTCTCTCTCTCTCAGGGAGATATCTGTACACTGACTGGTTTCTCTCAGTCCCCCCTCTCTCTCTCTCTCAGGGAGATACCTGTACACTGACTGGTGTCTCTCAGTCCCCCCTCTCTCTCTCAGGGAGATATCTGTACACTGACTGGTGTCTCTCAGTCCCCCCTCTCTCTCTCTCAGGGAGATATCTGTACACTGACTGTTGTCTGTTAGTCCGCTCTCTCTCTCTCAGGGAGATATCTGTACACTGACTGGTGTCTCTCAGTCCCCTCTCTCTCAGGGAGATATCTGTACACTGACTGGTGTCTCTCAGTCCCCTCTCTTTCAGGGAGATATCTGTACACTGACTGGTGTCTCTCAGTACCCCCTCTCTCTCTCAGGGAGATATCTGTACACTGACTGGTGTCTGTCAGTCCCCTCTCTCTCTCTCTCTCAGGGAGATATCTGTACACTGACTGGTGTCTCTCAGTCCCCTCTCTCTCAGGGAGATATCTGTACACTGACTGGTTTCTCTCAGTCCCCCCTCTCTCTCTCTCAGGGAGATATCTGTACACTGACTGGTTTCTCTCAGTCCCCCCTCTCTCTCTCAGGGAGATATCTGTACACTGACTGGTGTCTCTCAGTCCCCTCTCTCTCAGGGAGATATCTGTACACTGACTGGTGTCTCTCAGTCCCCTATCCCTTGGTGATATGGGGTGATTTATCTGCTCACCGCACCCTCTTCATTTCCTCCTTTCTGAGTTGTTTCTCGTGGTTTTTCAGGATGGACAGTCGCAGATTTTTTGATGACGTGTTTTTGTCCTTGTGGCAAACATTGCTGTTTGAGCCTACAAATACAGACAGCTCCATCCACCATCTGCTCCTACCTGTGACAGACACCTCCATCCCAGCCTAAATTACGCCCGTCTCTGTGTTTCCCCTCCCACACCGCAACCCCCGTGTTGTCTTGCTGCAGTCGCTCAGACTACCCCCCACCCCTTCCCCTGTGCACCCCGCCCCTCGCCTACAGTTCCCACACTGAAATGCAGCTTCCTCTGTCCGTCTCTCCTAGGCAGCTCCTGTGGCACGGTTCCCGCCTTTCCAACTGGGTGAGCATTCTCCAACAGGGTCTGCGCATTGCTCCGGCTGAGGCTCCGGTCACCGGCTACATGGTGAGTGAGGCTCACAGGTAGCGGGAGGGAGCGGGGTGTTTGCGGGCGTGGGGCCAATCAAGCCGGGGTGGGCGTGCTGCTCTGACCCTGGACTGTGTGGAGCTTCAGGAGATTTGAGGGAGCTGCCCCCCATCCAGGGGCAAGTGTGGAGTGTGCCATCATGTGTGTCGATGGTGTCACAGGGCTTTGGGTGGGGGTGGGGGGAAGACAGCAGGATCGCTGTAGGATTCCCAGCCTCTAACCTGCTGTTTATGCGGAGCTGGTCCATGTTCAGATTCTGGTCATTGGTAACCCCCAGGATGTTGACGATGAGGGGGATTCAGTGATAGTAACAGCATTTAATGCCTGGGATTTGTGTGGCGCTGAATGTCACTTGCCCCTTCTCTGGATATTGTCCAGATCCTGTTGCATGTGAACACGGACTGCCTCAGTATGTGAGGAGTCGCGAATGGTGCTGAACACGGTGCTATCATAGCGACCATCCCCATTCCTGACCTTCTGGTGGAGGGAAGGTCAATGATGAAGCAGCTGACGGTGGTTGGGCCTGGGACACTCCCCTGAGGGACGCCTGCAGAGATATCCTGGAGCGGAGATGACTGACCTCCCACAACCACGACTGTTATCCCATGTATCAGAGATAACTCCAACAGCTGGAGAGTTTGCCCGCGATACCCATTGACTCCGATTTCACTGGGGCTCTGTGATGCCACCCGCAGTCGAGCAATGCCAGTGACTGTCGCTGTCACCTCCCCCTCTGGAATGCAGCCCTTTTGCCCATGTTCGAACCAAGGCTGTAGTGAGATCGGGAGCTTAGTGGCCCTGGCGGAACCCAAACTGGCCAATTATTCCCTCAATGTTAAAGTTACGTTCCCTCATTTGGAGAGAGGAGAGAATGGGGACAGAGAGATGGTGAGAGATCGAAGGATTGAGGAAGGGGGGCGCGCAGGGAGGAGCGGAGAGTCAGGAAACAGGTTGGGGTTAAGAGGTGGGGAGGGGTGAGACAGAGGTGGAGCTGGGAGAGAGAGGATGAGATCGGGAAAGAGTGGGTGGGAGAGAGGGAGAGTGGACGGGGAAGAGAAAAGACAGAAGGAGGGAGGAGAGTGCAGCGGAGAGACAGAAGGAGGGAGAGGGAGCGTGGCAGAGAGACAAGGCGGGAGAGGGAGAGACAGAAGGCGGGAGAGGAAGAGACAGAAGGAGGGAGACAGCGAGACAGACAGGAGGAGGGAGAGGGAGAGAGACAGGAGGAGGGAGAGGGAGAGAGACGGAGAGACAGGAGGAGGGAGAGAGGCATGGTAGGCTTGCAGTGTCCCCCTCCTACCCCCCGGAGTGAGGAGGGGGTTTGATCAAGGCAAGTCAAGTCCTGGGGTTGGTCGCGATGCTCTATCAGATCAGCCATACACTTATCAAATGGGACAGCATGCTTGAGGGGCTGAAAGGCCACTCCGCTTTCTGAAATTGTTCCAGAAGGCAAGAGCATTCTGTCAGCTCAAACTATCGGGCAGGGAGTTTGGGGTTTTTCACACTGACCTTGGCAGGATTACTGTGTGTTAGAGCACATCACACAGACATTTCTCTCCCTCTTTCTTCTCTCCATCTCTCTCTCTCTCTCCCTCCCTCCTGTCTCTCCGTCCCGCTCTCTCCCTCCTTCTGTCTCTACATATCACTCTCTCTCCCTCCTTCTGTTTCTCCGTCTCGCTCGCTCCCTCCTTCTGTCTCTCCGTCTCTCTCTCTCTCCCTCCTTCTGTCTCTCTGTCTCGCGCTCTCCCTCCTTCTGTGTCTCTGTCTCACTCTCTCTCCCTCCTTCTGTCTCTGTCTCACTCTCTCTCCCTCCTTCTGTCTCTCTGTCTCACTCTCTCTCCCTCCTTCTGTCTCCCTGTTTCACTCCCTCTCCCACCTTCTGTCTCTCTGTCTCACTCTCTCCCCCTCCTCCTGTCTCCCTGTCTCACTCTCTCTCCCTCCTTCTGTCTCTCTGTCTCACTCTCTCTCCCTCCTTCTGTCTCTCTGTCTCACTCTCTCTCCCTCCTTCTGTCTCCCTGTCTCACTCCCTCTCCCTCCTTCTGTCTCCCTGTCTCACTCCCTCTCCCACCTTCTGTCTCTCTGTCTCGCTCCCTCACCCACCTTCTGTCTCTCTGTCTCACTCTCTCCCCCTCCTCCTGTCTCCCTGTCTCACTCTCTCTCCCTCCTTCTGTCTCACTCTCTCTCCCTCCTTCTGTCTCTCTGTCTCGCTCTCTCTCCCACCTTCTGTCTCTCTGTCTCGCTCTCTCTCCCACCTTCTGTCTCGCTCCCTCTCCCACCTTCTGTCTCTCTGTCTCGCTCTCTCTCCCTCCTTCTGTTCCTCCGTCTCGCTCTCTCTCCCTCCTTCTGTTCCTCCGTCTCGCTCTCTCCCTCCTGTCTCTCCGTCTCGCTCTCTCCCTCCTGTCTCTCCGTCTCGCTCTCTCCCTCCTTCTGTCTCTCCGTCTCTCTCTCCCTCCTTCTGTCTCTCTGTCTCACTCCCTCTCCCACCTTCTGTCTCTCTGTCTCGCTCCCTCTCCCACCTTCTGCCTCTCTGTCTCGCTCTCTCTCCCTCCTTCTGTCTCTCTCTGTTTCGCTCCCTCTTCCCTCCTCCTGTCTCTCCGTATTGCTCCCTCTCCCTCCCCATCCTGCCTTTCTGACTTGCTCTGTCTCCCTTCTGTCTCCCTCCTTTCCTCACTATCCCTCCCCCTCCCCTTCCCTCTCCTCCCTGTCCGTCACCCACCCACCCCCCCCCCCGCACCACTGTCACTGCCCCCACACACACTCTCCCCTCTCTCTTTCCTCCGTCTCTCAACCTCTCCCAACTCTGCCACCCCCCCCCCCCCCCCCCGGCGACCCTCGTCATCCCTCCCCTTCTCACTCCTTTCCTCCCCCTTAACCCCTCTCTTTCTCTGCTGCCCAAACCCCTCACTCTGCTCCCCTCCCCACCCTCTTGTTGACATTGTCTGTCTCATTCCCTCTCTTCCTGTGTTCTTTTCCGCTCCCCGCTTCCTTCCAGTTTGGAAAGGGAATCTACTTTGCAGATATGTCCTCAAAGAGCGCCAACTATTGCTTTGCTACCCGTGAGCATAACATCGGGCTACTGCTGTTGTGTGAGGTAAGAAACCAGCCTGTGTATAACCCCCCCTCCATCAGATTCCAGTCTGTAACTCCCTCCCCGGGGCGGGGGGGTATCTGTTATTCTGTATATAAACCCCCCCGAACCCCCTCGATCAGATTCCAGTCTGTAACTCCCTCCCCGGGGGGTATCTGTTAATCTGTATATAAACCCCCCCGAACCCCCTCGATCAGATTCCAGTCTGTAACTCCCTCCCGGGGGGTATCTGTTATTCTGTATATAAACCCCCCCGAACCCCCTCGATCAGATTCCAGTCTGTAACTCCCTCCCCGGGGGGTATCTGTTATTCTGTATATAAACACCCCCCGAACCCCCTCGATCAGATTCCAGTCTGTAACTCCCTCCCGGGGGGTATCTGTTATTCTGTATATAAACCCCCCCGAAACCCCTCGATCAGATTCCAGTCTGTAACTCCCTCCCGGGGGGTATCTGTTATTCTGTATATAAACCCCCCCGAAACCCCTCGATCAGATTCCAGTCTGTAACTCCCTCCTGGGGGGTATCTGTTATTCTGTATATAACCCCCCCCCCGAACCCCCTCGATCAGATTCCAGTCTGTAACTCCCTCCCCGGGGGGTATCTGTTATTCTGTATATAACCCCCCCCCCCCGAACCCCCTCGATCAGATTGCAGTCTGTAACTCCCTCCCCGGGGGGTATCTGTTATTCTGTATGTAAACTCCCCCCCCCCCACCCCGAACCCCTGGATTAGTTTGTGGAGCTTGTTCATGCTTCTGTCCCACCAGGTTGCTCTCGGCGAGTGTAACAAACTGCTGGCAGCAGATTATGAAGCTGACAAACTGCCCCCGGGGAAGGACAGCACCATGGGCCTGGGCAGAGTGGCTCCCAGCGCAGGTGGAGCCAAGCTGTAAGTACGGTCGCCACTGGATCCACCACCCACCCCTGCTGTTTGCGGCCTCTTTCCCCCCCCCTCCCGCCATTGCCGTTCACACCAAACCCCTGTCCCACTGCGGGCCACAGCCAACATGCCAGGTCTCAGTCCTCCGGCCTGGAGCGAAAGGCAGGATGCGTTTGGGTGCTCTGTTGCCAGTCGAGCTCGGGAGTCCACCGTACACGGTCTGAAAGCTCAGAGCTCTCGGGGTGCTCCCCTTCCATTTCCCCATCAGCTGGGCAGTGCACCCTGACCCGGGCTGTGGGATGAAACCGGAGGAAACCCCATACAGTGGGAAGGACCGTGCAAACTTCACACGCAGGCACTGAGCCCCCGCCACTGTGCTGACTAACTCCCCTGGGGTCACAGGGGTGGAATCCCAGCCTGGTCCCCACTCACAGGGACCGTGACCAACCCTCACCCACTGTTGCTGAAAATAAACTCCCTCCAGTCAGGCTTCGTCCGACAGCCACCCTGTGCCAGGTGCGGGGTAAGGAAATCTGCCGCGTGCTGCAGACCCTCCGAAACAGCCGAGGAAGCCCCCTCAGTCAAAGGCACCATTAGGGACAGGCTGGGTCCGTGCCCCGAAGTGAGATGAACATGCAAGATCGCCCCCTGCCCCCAGGCCGTCCCTCTGTTCCCAAATCGGCCTCAGAGGCCAAACAAACAGTCAGGTTTTCTCTCTCTCACACTCATCCCATCTTCTCTCTCTCTCTCTCCCCTCTTCCCCACCCGTTCTCTCTCCACTACCCCTCATTCTTCACCCCGTGTTCGCGCTTGCCCCGCTCTCACCCCTCCCCTACTTCTTACCCTGGTCCGCCTCTGTCTTTCGCCCCCTCCGCCCTCCCTCTTCCACCCTCCCTCTCTCTCTCTACCCCCTTTGCCCTGTCTGTTCTCCCCTCTCCCCTGCCACTCCAATCTTAACCCCCTCACCTTCTCTTCACCACCATCGCCCTCTCTTTGTCGCACCCCCCCCCCCCCCCCCCCCACTGCAGTGACGGCACCCCCATTCCCATGGGCCCTCCGAGGGAGACGGGAGTCTCGAACCCGGCTGGCTACACGCTGAACTACAATGAGTTTGTTGTGTACGACCCGCGTCAGGTTCGCCTCCGGTTCCTGCTGCGTGTGCGGTTCGATTTCACCTCGCTGTGGTGACCGGGAACCGGGGGCGTGGGCAGGCTCCCGACAACGGCGACCTGCCTTCGCCTGGCACCGGAGGCGTGCGCCCCACACCCCGCTTCCCCTGTGCAGCCGAGACGTGACCTTTCCGATGGGCCTGAAGACGAGGGACCAAACTTGCTCAGGTTGAACCGAATTAAAATTTTACTCTGTAATAAATAGGGCTTGTCCGAGCGGTCGCTTCTTTCGAGAGGGAGGAGCCGGGGTTGGGGGGCGGCGGGGTGGTAATGGGGGAGATGTTTTGCAGGGCAGCGAGGGACCCTGTGGCCGAGTGGCTCGCTCTGCAGGGAGGGAGAGTACAAGCGAGGGAGGGAGAGGACAAGCGAGGGAGGGAGAGGACAAGCGAGGGAGGGAAGCGGGGTTAGGTTTCGGGTAGAGCTCCCCCCCAACCCTCCAAACCCCGCCGGCAGCGGCATCCCTTGCTTTTGTCGACGGCCCCGCTCCCCGCCGCTGGGCCCTGGGGAGAGCTAACGCTCGACCCCGAAGATCATCAGGAGGTACAGGAAGATGTTGACAAAGTCGAGATAGAGGATCAGGGCGCCAAAGATGTACTCCTCGGGGTTCAGGTTGTACCGGTGCTTGGCCAGAATGAGCTGTGTGTCCGCTGCCAGGAACTAGGGGGCAGCACGGCATGGGGGTTGGGGGGGGGAGGGGGGGGAGAGAGAGAGAGAGAGAGAGAGACAGTCAGCACCAGAGGGCAGGGAACTTCACATACAACACCACCCTCACCTACCCTCCTACCCACCCAATCAGAACAGCACTCAGGCAGCACTGCAGTGTAGAGGGGAGCTTTACTCTGGATCTAACCCCGTGCTGTCCCTGTCCCTGGGAGTGTTTGATGGTGGGTGGGGGGGACGCGGTGTTCATTGTAGAGGGAGCGTTACTCTGTTTCTAAGTGCCCCTGTCCTGGGGGGGACGGGGGAGGGGTGACAGTCGAGAGGGAGTTTTACTCCGTACCTAACCCCTGTAAGTGTCCCTGTCCCTGGGAGTGTTTGATGGGGGTGACAGTGTAGAGGGAACTTTACTCTGTATCTAACCCCATGCTGTGCCTGTCCCTGGGGAGTGTTTGATGGGGGTGACTGTGTAGAGGAAGCTTTACTTTGTATCTAACCCCATGCTGTCCCTGTCCCCGGGGAGTGTGTGATGGGGGTGACAGTTTAGAGGGAGCTTTACTTTGTATCTAACCCCATGCTGTCCCTGTCCCGGGGAATGTGTGATGGGGGTGACTGTGTAGAGGGAGCTTTACTTTGTATCTAACCCCATGCTGTCCCTGTCCCCGGGGAGTGTG
The DNA here is from genome assembly GCF_030684315.1 of Stegostoma tigrinum. Lineage (NCBI taxonomy): Eukaryota > Metazoa > Chordata > Chondrichthyes > Orectolobiformes > Stegostomatidae > Stegostoma > Stegostoma tigrinum. The sequence continues at coordinate 168,646 of NW_026728242.1, forward strand.
TGATGGGGGTGACAGTTTAGAGGGAGCTTTACTTTGTATCTAACCCCATGCTGTCCCTGTCCCGGGGAATGTGTGATGGGGGTGACAGTGTAGAGGGAGCTTTACGCTGTACCTAACCCCTGTAAGTGTCCCTGTCCCGGGGAGGGGTGACAGTGTAGAGGGAGCTTTACTGTGTACCTAACCCCTGTAAGTGTCCCTGTCCCGGGGAGGGGTGACGGTGTAGAGGGAGCTTTACTGTGTACCTCACCCCTGTAAGTGTCCCTGTCCCGGGGAGGAGGAGGGCTGAATAGATTTGGCGCTGTGTGCTGTCACGGTGCTCCCGCCTGTGCACTTACGATGCAGAAGAGCAGAGCGCCCAGCGACCCGTAGACAACCTGCAGAATGCGGTCGTGGAAGAAAATGCAGAAGAAGCCGAACATGAGCAGCACGCTGGAGCAGATGAGGAGGAAGCTGTAGCAGAAAGTGAAGTCTACCCGGGTCTGCAGAAACATCGGGAGAGAGAGAGAGAGAGAGGGACACGCTGTGAATGAGGCACAGAGCGGTGGCAGTCATCCGGGGCTGAAATCTTCCCAGGCTCGTACCCACCTGTCTATCGACTGTGTGTGTGTGAGATGGAGAACAGATGTTCCCCACAATGCGGCCCTCTCCCAGAGAGAGAGAGAGAGTGTGAGTGTGAGATGGAGAGCAGATGTTCCCCACAATGCGGCCCTCTCCCAGAGAGAGAGAGAGTGTGTGTGTGTGAGATGGAGAGCAGATGTTCCCCACAATGCAGCCCTCTCCCAGAGAGAGAGAGAGAGAGTGTGTGTGTGTGAGATGGAGAGCAGATGTTCCTCACAATGCAGCCCTCTCCCAGAGAGAGAGAGAGAGTGTGTGTGTGTGTGAGATGGAGAGCAGATGTTCCTCACAATGCGGCCCTCTCCCAGAGAGAGAGAGAGTGTGTGAGTGTGAGATGGAGAGCAGATGTTCCTCACAATGCGGCCCTCTCCCAGAGAGAGAGAGAGAGAGAGTGTGTGTGAGAGAGAGAGAGAGAGAGTGTGTGTGTGAGTGTGAGATGGAGAGCAGATGTTCCCCACAATGCGGCCCTCTCCCAGAGAGAGAGAGAGAGAGAGTGTGTGAGAGAGAGAGAGAGAGAGTGTGTGTGTGAGTGTGAGATGGAGAGCAGATGTTCCCCACAATGCGGCCCTCTCCCAGAGAGAGAGAGAGTGTGTGAGTGTGAGATGGAGAGCAGATGTTCCTCACAATGCGGCCCTCTCCCAGAGAGAGAGAGAGAGTGTGTGTGTGTGAGTGTGAGATGGAGAGCAGATGTTCCTCACAATGCGGCCCTCTCCCAGAGAGAGAGAGAGAGTGTGTGTGTGAGTGTGAGATGGAGAGCAGATGTTCCCCACAATGCGGCCCTCTCCCAGAGAGAGAGAGAGAGAGAGAGTGTGTGAGAGAGAGAGAGAGAGAGTGTGTGTGTGAGTGTGAGTGTATCTGCTGCCTCTATCGCGGTGCTACGCTTTCCCACGTCTCCTCCTCCCCCACCCCCGCAGCCTCCCCTCCAACCGTCAGGTCCCACCCTGCCTCTCACACTCTCTCTCACTCACACACTCACTCTCACACTCTCTCTCACTCACACAGTCTCACTCTCACACACACTCACTCTCTCACACACACTCACACACCTCTCTCACACACACACTCACTCTGTCACACACACCTCTCTCTCACACACTCACTCTCTCTCACTCACAGTCTCACTCTCACACACACTCACACACCTCACTCTCACACACTCGCACACTGTCTCACTCACACACAGTCTCACTCACACACTGTCTCACTCTCACACACACACACACACACTCTCTCACACGCACACACCTCTCACACACACACTGTCTCACTCACACACTCTCACTCACACACACCTCTCACACACACACACCTCTCTCTCTCACACACCTCTCTCACTAACACACACACCTCTCTCTCTCTCACACTCTCACACTCTCACTCACACACACTGTCTCTCTCTCACACACACTCTCACTATCACACACACTGTCTCACTCACACACACACCTCTCTCACTCACACACACTGTCTCACTCACACACACTCACACACACACACCTCAGTCTCACACACCTCTCTCGCTCTCACACACTGTCTCACTCGCACACACCTCTCTCACACTCACACACACACTCTCACTCACACACTCACACACACCTCTCTCACTCACACACACACACCTCTCACTCTCACACACACTGTCTCACTCTCACACACACTATCTCACTCTCACACACACTATCTCACTCTCACACACACTATCTCACTCTCACACACTGTCTCACTCACACACACACACTCTCTCACTCACACACATGCACTCTCTCTGTCACACACTCACTCACACACACTCTCACTGACACACATTCACGCACTCTCTCACTCTCACACACACTGTCTCTCTCACACACACACACTCTCTCACTCACACACTGTCTCACTCTCGCACACACACACACTCACTCTCTCACACTCACACCCTCTCACTCACACACACACTCTCGCATACACTGTCTCACTCTCACACACCCTTACTCTCATACTCTCTCACTCACACACACACTCTCTCACTCTCACACTCTCACTCACACACACACTCACTCTCTCACTCTCACACACTCTCACACCCTCTCACTCACACACACTCACACACACACACTCTCGCATACACTGTCTCACTCTCACACACCCTTACTCTCATACTCTCTCACTCACACACACACTCTCTCACTCTCACACTCTCATTCACACACACACTCACTCTCGCACACCTCTCTCATTCTCTCAGTGTCTCACTCTCACACACCTTTCTCACTCTCTTACACACTCTCTCACTCACACACTCTCTCACACACACTGTCACACACTCTCACACACACACACACACACACACACACTCACTCTCAGACACACTCTCACACTCTCACACTCTCACTCTCTCTCACGCTCTCACTCTCTCTCTCACTCACACACACTCACACACACTCACACACACTCACACACACTCACACACACTCTCACTCTCTCTCACACTCTCACTCTCTCTCACACTCTCACTCTCTCTCACACTCTCTCTCACACTCTCTCTCACACTCTCTCACTCTCACACTCACTCTCATATTCTGTCACTCTCTCACACACACACACTGTGTCTCACTCTCACACACTGTCTCACTCACACACACACCTCTCTCACTCACACACACACCTCTCTCACTCTCACACACCTCTCTCACTCTCACACACCTCTCTCACTCTCACACACCTCTCTCACTCTCACACACCTCTCTCACTCTCACACACCTCTCTCACTCTCACACACCTCTCTCACTCTCACACACCTCTCTCACTCTCACACACAGTGTCTCACTCTCACACACACTTACTCTCTCTCACTCTCACTCACACACACACCCCTTTCTCACTCTCTTAAACACTCATTCACTCTCACTCACTCTCACTCACTCTCACACGCACACTCACTCTCGCACACTCTCGCACACACTGTCTCACTCACCCACACTGTCTCTCTCACTCTCCACTCTCTCACTCTCCACTCTCTCACTCTCCACTCTCTCACTCTCCACTCTCTCACTCTCCACTCTCTCACTCTCCACTCTCTCACTCTCCACTCTCTCACTCCCCACTCTCTCACTCTCCACTCTCTCACACTCACACACACACACACTGTCTCACTCACACACACTCTCTCTCACACACTCACTCGCACACACACTGTCTCAATCTCACACACACCTCTCACTCACACACACAGTCTCACTCACACACTCACTCTCTCACACTCTCACACATTCTCACACTCACACACTCACTTTCACACATACACTCACTCGCTCTCACATTCTCTCACTCTCTCACACACACACACTCTCACACACTGTCTCACTCACACACACCTCTCTCACTCACACACACCTCTCTCACTCTCACACACTCTCACACACACACTCACTCACACACACACACATTCACTCACACTCTCACTCTCGCACACACTGTCTCACTCACACACACTCACACACACACCTGTCTCACTCTCACACACACTCTCACACACACACACTCTCTCACACACACTCTCTCACACACACACCTCTCTCACTCACACATACACACTGTCTCACTCACACACACACACTCTCACACACACACACTGTCTCGCTCACACACACACTGTCTCGCTCACACACACCTCTCACT